>NC_079155.1:81704571-82005530 GCF_947563725.1 Argiope bruennichi
TCAGAATCTTAATGGAATAGAATGGAAAAGATTAAAAAGAAATTACACATAATTGAAATGCTCATGATTGAATTATAGATTTTATATTAACCAGAGTATTGTTAAATTTTGATTTCATTATAAGACATATTTTAATTTCCATTTTATTAAATTGTCATTTTTTCAAGACTTTCCAAAAGACATATTAAATATTAGCATATTAATCTTAAACATCATTACTATACAATGCTTGTTTAAGTTCAATTTCATCATTTTTCATGATGCAACATATACTGTTTCAATTTACCTTCTTAAAGTGATCAATATGAACTTGAGAACTATTGCTTCAGCTAAAATTATACATAAGTATAAAAGTAAAAATAGAAAAATCTAGATTTAAATATTTATGTAAAATACAAGAATATGTTAGAAAATAAAAGATATGTAATTCTAAGCTTTAAAAATACAGTATATAATACTGTTACGAAATTTCCGGGGTTCGTTTGGATAGTGGGAGTTATATGGTGTGGAGAACGCTCAATCACCAGGCGGCAGTAGAAAAAAAAACAACGACGTTTATTTACACGAAGACACACAGGACAGCACAAAGACAACAACTATATACAGCATAGAGAAGACAATTATCTTCAGCCGAGACGTGCAGCATACAACCAGGCTCTACTGCAGACAGTAGCGCACAGCTTAGTTCAGCACTAGCTTCACTCCGTCCATGCTCCGCTTATCTCTGGAAGGCCAGTTCTTTACCGTCGATTCCGACTACTCTCCTCTGTCGCTTCCGACTACTCTTCACCGTCGATCCCGACTACTCTGCCTGTCGCTTCCGACTACGACTACTCTGACAGCACAGACTGCCTCCTTTTATAGGTCTCAGGAGGCGGGGCTAGAAGCCTCTCAACCAATCAGGAACATTCGAGGCGTATCTCGGTTCCTAATGGACGGATCGGGAAAATTCTCGATGTTTCGGGTATAATCTAATTCGTCGCCAAGTCGCCAAATGGTCTCCAAGTATGTCGCCAAGCTCTGGAACCTTCGACGCGTCACCGGACTCCGTTCACTACAGATGACTGTAAAACATTCTTTCCGATGGTGGAACCAACTATGCTGGGAAGCAGCATTACAGATTCGTAACTATACAATAATTGGGTATAAATTTTGCGTAAGAATTTCTGAATGTTGAAAAACGAAAATTTATTTAATAACGCTGCATAAATTTTGTTTGCAAATAATAAAATATTATATAAATTTGAATTTTTAATTTTTTTTTCAAATTTTTATAAATTTGATTAACGCAACATAAGAAAGTTTGTATTTAATGCATATCAAAATCTGCAAACAACAGACATTTGGTGACAGGGAAGATTAAAATGATGCCAAATATCATAAGGTGGGCATGTAATCAACAAATTTCGCTTTTAATGAATACCAAAATTTATTTTTCTGTTTTTTTTTTTTTTTTTGATATAAGAGAAACTTCTTATTTAGTCAACAATTAATGGCGATAGAGACTTATAGCTATAACATCTTTATCTCTTCTAGTATTAAAAGTGTGTGTTATGTCTGTTAACAATTTGCAGGTCAGATAGTTTGACCTAAAACTTTCATAATGTAATGAATATGCTTTGGAGAGTAGAAATGTGGAACTCTGAGATATTTTTTTTAAAAAATTTTGATATATTAAAAATAAAGCGAGGCTTTGGTGTTTCACCTCAATAACTTCCGAAAATTTAATGCACAAAACCGATTTTTACATTTTAAAACTTAAAAAATTATGTTTAACGATACCAATTTTGTTTTCGTCCTAAATTTTTAGAATTTTTGCATAATTTTCACTGTTACCGGAAATTCAAGCCGCTGTATTGTTTTTTCAAGCATGTAATCGTACAATATTCTTCTTGTGTTGAAAGCTAAAGAAGAAAGATTCTATTGATCATCTTTACGGATAAAACGGGGAAAAAGAGAATGAAATTACAGTACTGAGAACGATTACGCACAGTTGGAAGATAGATTATTTGAACAGCTATGATCTTAATGCCAATATAATGTCAAGGGACTCGACTCCATTAGGAAAGTGCATTCATACAATATATAGAATGAATTCAAGGAGAGTAAAATGTCGATCACAAACTGCTACGTAAAAATACTTTGTTGAAATGTGAACATCAAGTTATGAAAAGAAATTTAGTTGAAATTAAATGCAATCAATATTCCCAGTGAATGAACTAATCACTATAAGTGGCTAGTAAATCTATAAAATATAATACTTATTTAATTAAAAGTTTTGATTACGAAGGTCAGTTTCTTTTTGACGCTTTGATTCGCAAGCAATGAAAATGTTTGAAATGTGCCAATCTTTGGTACAGTTGTAACAGATATTCCACTGAAATTTTAATTTCAAAATGAATAGTATAAAATACCAAAAAGAAATATTGCATTTACTCACATCACTTTCAAGGAGCTTTTCCCATTTCGGATATAGGTAATATTTTATACCATCGAGAGATCCTTCCAGAGTAACTCCACGGCATAAAAGGATAAACAGCACTGCATAAGGCATGGTGGCTGTGAACCATACGACCTGAAATATGAAGAATTAAATTACACATACTTCCGTAAGATCTATTCTATTTGGCTATATTTACAAATAATAAGTCTCAGACAAATTTAAATTTTTTTTAGTTTAGTTTAGTTATATGAACGTCCCGTTTTAAAGCAACACTAGGGCTATTTTGGGACGGACCTTGTCATTTTGAACCGCGGTCAGATGACGAGGACGACACCTGAGCTGGCACCCCCCTCTCCACACCACACCACGCCAGCGGGAGGACGTTTCGTCATGAAGGATTTAACGTGCAACAGGCCCCCTTACACTACGGTTCTTCGGTGGAATCGGGTCACGAACCTGAAAACCCTCCGGTTCCGAAGCCGAGACCTTACCACCAGGCTACCGCAGCCGTCAGACAAATTTAAAATAGATAAGATAGAGTGAAGTTGTTGGACTCCAAAGACAATATTGATTCCTAATGGATAATCAGTTATCCTTTTTTAGTTAGTATTTTTAAACTGAATTAATTTTCTTCTTGGATCATTTTAAATGTAATTCCCAAATATTATGGTAATAAATTTTATATACAAAGTGCAATTAAAAGTCGTATCAATTATCAGTTCAATTGCCGCCATTCTCAAGTGGATAAAAGATCTCATTTTAATGACAGGAAACTACTAAAAGCGCACTAGATTATTGATCTGTGGTGAATAGAATATAAACCAGTTAACAACTACGCTACACGAGCAATTGCTTTTGTATCCTGATCATGTTACTGGACTGCGAACCACAAGGGCCCAGGTTTTATCCTCACTCATCACAATCCGCCACATTGGTGACCTCGGACGATGAACCTTCAACCTTTTTACAGCTGTTGTGGCGCCATCTACCCACAGCAACACAAAGTCGTCAAATTCACTTGACGCAGCAACCCAAAGTCGCTAGACTCACTTGACGCAGCAACCACTCACCCTCACACACTCGCCATAACGCTTAGCTCAACTCATATAGGTACAGGCGCAATAGAATCAACAGCCATATCGTTCGTCTCACCTCCGACTCACTGCAGGGAGAGTCTGTGATGAATAGCAGCCAGTTAACAACTACGCTACAGGAGCATATGCTTTTGTATCGTGGTCATGTTACTGGACTGCGAACCACAAGGTCTCAGGTTCTATGCTCGCACATTCCAATCCGCCACAGATCTTATGGAGCAAGATGAAAAAATTATTATTAATACTTACCAAGGTAATATTAAAAATCACGTATTATGGCTAAATCAGTATAGAATTGTTCTTCCTTAAAGAAAGCAATGAGTTTATTGCAAAATCAAAAATGAAATAAGACACTGTATCTCAACAGCGCCACATTTTTGATATCCTTTTAAAATCAATAAACGAATTCCTGAATATATTTGATAATTTAAAATTTTAAAATCACATCAAAAATTTACAAATTGTGAAAACTCACAAAATTCTGGAATGAGCTTTCTGTTTGCAATTCTGTAGTTAAAATCATAAAAACGGAAATTGCACCACTCGGAACTATCAGAAAATAGACATAAATATAGCTCCAAAACTGAAGGAGTTGGAATGTGGTTAAATTATAAAATATATTTAACAAAGAAAAGTTGAAATGATTCCGAATATATAAACTTCTCCAAGTAAGAAAACAAGATTGTGGCATTTTTTCTTACATGAAAATTAACCTAATCGTTAAAAGAAATTTTAGATATTTAAATAAAATGAGTTAAATTATCTTAAAGAGGATTTAAAATTATGTTTACCATATTAACATTAATTAAAATGGAAACAAAAAACGATTTCTCTTGACGATTATGGAGGATAAGAGAAAGCGAAGGATTTATTTATTTTAATTTTAAACTCTCCTAACCTGTAACAACGGCACATCACCAATGCTGGCAAACGGACTTTTAGGGAGAATTGAATATATGCATCTAGAATTTGCCTGTATGTGTTTTCTCATGCCACCTGTAGATTTTGCACCTGGTAGAGTCAGCTATTTTTTATCTTTGGTCACAAATGAATGAATAATATCGATAAGTTAAAGATTATTTAAAATTAAATACATACCGTAATTTTATATTTTAAGAAAATAAATCAAGCAACATTCAAAAATTACTGTAAAGGAAGTTTTGCTTTTTTAAATTTAAAAATATTTAATTTCGAATATCGGTCTACTTAAAAAATTTGTGCAGGGGTTTCAAAAATTCACTGTGACAGCGTACATTGGAGCTTCAATAACAAAATGTCAGACATAAATGAACATTCCTTAAAGAATTTTATTCCTAAATCCTCTTTCTGTTCCCCCTCAACTCATTTCCTTGGTCTGTGTATCGTCTACATCTCCATTCTCCCCTTTCTCCTCTTCATCTATCTATTTTCCCAATATGTGTTCGAATATTTAAAAGGTCACCTAGAAAGTGCATGATGAAAATATTGTCTAGTATCCATTGAAGTTTACGAGTCCACTATGTTGTATAACAGATCCTTTTGTCTCATAAGCTATTCTAATATGATATTAGAACTAAGCGTCCATTCTATTGCTCATGTTTTGTCATATCTTCAGAAATGATTTTGAACTCCCAGCAAACGTTGTGATGAGTTTTATCTGCGATTTATTTATTTAAGCCTTAAACAATATGAAAAATTAAGACATAATAAATAATATGTCACAGACAATTAAGGTAAGTCTATGATTTATTTCAATTCACCGTACTTCTAAAACCCTTATACATGTAAATCATAACTGTTAACAAAGTATAAAATGTTCTAAACAAAATTATCGTCTTTTTAAGTCGGAATTGCCAGTAATGCTAACATTCCTGTATTCACTTTGAAGAACAGAAAAGGCAGAAATCACCTTGCCGGAGCTTTTAACTCCTTTCCACAAAGAGAAGTAGACAAGTATGAAGACGGCCATCAGACAAAAAGCTAGCGTCCATTTGATGGGTCCGATGCTTTGAATTCCAGGTGATCTCTGTATTTCCAAGACACTCCGCCTATAGCAAATAAAATAAAATAAAAAATTTAAAATTCATAATATGTTTATTTGAAATATAAGTAGATTATTTGCTTAATATTTGATGCAATAATTTTCGTTATATATTAATATATGATGAGTGGCTTTCAATTATTAAAAGCAGTTTTTGAAAGAACACTAAAAATATAGATTTCTATTTTAATTTTTTTACTTTTCATTTTCTGATTTATAATTTATTGTTACAAACAGTATAAAATCTTGTGAATAATTTTCCTTCCAACTAATCACCAGGTGGCGCCTTTCATGACAGAATCAAAATTTAATTTAAGTGATGATTATCAAATAATTAAGTTTTGAAAATAGTAAGACAGCATATTGTTATGAAAACAGACATGTTTACGAAGCTTCAGAATTCTAGCAACTCAGGAAGCAAGTAACAGCGTGTACATTGGTTCATTTTCACGAATTTGAAACATGTAAATTTAAATTTAAAAAATCCTTAAAACAGCATAGGAAATTTTGTTAAAATTCAATTGATCATCAAATAAACACGGTTGAAAGGATAATTTGAAACAGACATAAAAGCAATGTAATAAAAAATAAAAGGTTTTTCAATCAGAGTTGAAATACGAAACGTAAATTTCTCATGCCTTTTTCCATTTTATTTACAACGCTTAAAAGCATTTACAATTTAGAGGAATTTTCTCTTTTTATGAAACAAAGTTTCATTTATTGAATGAATTTTAAATTTTATATTTCTCGCTCGTAAAGAGAAAGGAAAATAAGTATTTGAAACATTTATTACTTATTGCCTTATTCCTTTTATGTTAAGATTCAATGAGATAATTAGTTTATCTCATATTTGTTTACCTCATTTTATTTATTTCTTTAAGAAAGAAGTTTTAAATTCAATTGAAATTCATGAAAGCTATTTTTCGAGAATCCTGTTCAAACATTAAAGTATTTTGAATAAAACGGTTAAAACACTGATTATTTTTCAAAAAACACTGTCTCAAGTAATAACAAAAGTGAATGTGTGAGCATATATGTGTCTGTTTATCTATTTTCGCTGCAAGGGAGATCGATGCACCCAAATATGTCAAATTTGGCACAAACTTATTTTAAAGAATAAAAATGTGCACTATCAGCAATTTTTTAAA
This sequence comes from Argiope bruennichi, assembly GCF_947563725.1. NCBI lineage: Eukaryota > Metazoa > Arthropoda > Arachnida > Araneae > Araneidae > Argiope > Argiope bruennichi. Next base: position 81,711,277 of record NC_079155.1, read on the forward strand.
AAAATTTTATTCAGAATATTAATTAATTAATTTCAGAATTTTCAGGCAATAATTTCTGAAAATATAAAGATTTTTTCGCCATTTAAAAATACAAAAAATTATGATTCCAAAAATACAACAATCAGTTCATTGCCACGCAATCTTTTGTGCCTGATCTCAATAACATTTAAATTTTGACTTTGAATATGCCTTAGATCAAAGGTTGTAATGCAACTCACATAATTTTCGGGATTTCATCGAAATTTTGAATGTAAATCTTTGTATTGTTCGAGAAAAAATATGTCTATTCTTTGTCATTATATCAAATGCGTTATTTTGATTTCATTTTGAGTTAGCATTACATATACTCTTTTAATAATAAAAATACTTTTACCCACTGTATTTTACAATTAAAAATAGATTTCAGAAATTCATTTTTTTTTCTCATTCTTAGAGTTTACAAAAATATATTTTCAATGGCTATAAGCATAAAAATATATATGATTTGTCCTGAAAACTCGAACAGAAGTAAATATCGAGGGCAAAATTAGATTTCATCTTACAAAGTTCAATTATGAAACTGCCATTTAAAAAATGTCATATTCTAAAACAATTTATAATGTTCGGTGTTCTTTTCTATTTTGAGATCACCATCCAAACTAATTTCCATCCACATATCTGTTTCTCACAAATTACAAAAATTTTCTCTAAGAATTAATTCGTTTTAATACAAGGCTCACACCACAACATAAACAACACCCATCTAGCCTAAAACTCCCTCAAAAATGAAAGCACTGAAAAATGGTTCCATTCTCTTCTTCATCTTTTGTTTTAAATTTCCCTCCACGTCCTCATAAAATAATAGCCGCGGCACTTCAAGGAGAAAACTCCTTTCCTCCCAGAAGACACTTACCCAAACCCCATTCCTTAGCATAAATAACGGGGGTCGCCGAAACAAAGAGTTGACAGATGACACTTATCTGTTCCGCCATCCCCCCAAAAGTATCAAGAGGTGGAAGGGTGGTCAAGAGAAGTCTTCAACCTCGACGATAGATATGGAAGTAATCGATTGTCTCATTAAAGCCCCGACAACGGACTAAATAGCTTCACTATCGTTTGCTGATAACGAGTCCATCCTCCACCCACCCCTTGAGCGGACCCCCTCTACCTACCTTTCATATATATATCGTGAAGAAAGTTGCTACTGGTTTCCAAGAAATATGGTCCTTGTGATAGCACAAGTGGGAAAAAGTTTTAGAGGGTTATGGATCATTTATGGGCAGTGGTTGTTTTTCTTTTTTGCTTTTTTATGCTTTTGTTCTGAAAAGGCTTGGCTGGGGTTTGGTTGAGGTATGGTTTTGGTTGGGGATGTTTAGAAAAAAAAATTATCAAATTTTTAATTAAGTGATAAATTTCGCTATGTAATGATACCGATCTTTCGACGAATATTTTTTTTTCAGAAAAGAAGTAAGCTTTTTTGTAAATAATATATCCAACAAAAATTAATCCAACAAGTGGAATTGAATTTGTTCACCTGCCAAAGTTCCTTTAGTTAGAATCTACGATATTTAGGATATTTTTATTCTGCAGTTATTTGAATTGTAATTCATTTATTATGAAAATTAAATATAGCTGAGATATATTAATGCCCAGTTTTTAAGTAATTTTAGGTTTATTTTAGCAGGAATTCGTAATTTTCAACTGAGGTCAGCAAGGATGGCGCCATTGGGGATGTCTGTGCAGAACTGGTCTCTTTCTCGGGATGATGGGCCCAAGCACCATGGAAGAAAAACGATAACGTTTGGGAGAGATGTTTTTTGAGAAGTTAATCCGCCCCCCCCATTGGAAATTTTTCTTTTTTTCATCAGTTACATTATAAAGTTTATTGTGCCCACTTGGAAAGTTGAATGATGGACGATGTAGATATAAAAACATTGGTATCATTTTGAACCATCATTTTTGAAGATAAATGACATCATTGCTTTTGTTCGTTTATGATGTAACAAATCACAAAATTTGAAAACCAACTTGACGAATTTGAAAGGAAACAAGATACATCTAAATAAAAAAAACTATTAAAAGTGCTATGGCCAGCAACTGGGAAACAAAAAGGGATATTGATGCTTCGGGAGTCAGACTTTTGGAGTGCCATAGGAATAAAATATTGGCACTTTCATATCATTTATTGAAATGAAATAATATGAAGGATAAAAAAAAAAGATTTCAAGGCCTGGGCGTCATCTGTACTCCGATATAACCACTGATCTCGTAACGCCATCTATACAAAACCACTGATAACAAATGGAGTAAAAAAACACACACACATTTTATGCTTCTAACGTCTGTTACCCCTCTTAACACCACTGTACAACTGCAACTATCAATTTATTATTGTGAAAAGACACACAAACACACACATACAAAGATGGTTATAATTAACTGAAAAACGTTAAAGAAAAAAAAGCAAAAGTGGAGTAATACTGTAATTAAACTAAATTGTTTGTATGAAAAACATACAAACAATCGAGTTAATATAAAAACAAACATATTATTTGTATATTAACATACTGCGGTTTTAACAATCAATTAGCCATTATCTCAAGTGCATAATAAAAAGGCATCTACAGCATCTTGAAAAGTTTTTTTTTTATATAGTTTTACTATATAGAGACAATTTACAAACAAGTCGACACAAATTTAATAAGCGAAACTTTCTGGTACTCCGAGTACTGGTCTCTCCGAAACTTTCTTGCATACTCTCTCACAAATGTACTTGTGCATTATTCATCACATACTATTGCAAACCATAGTTATGAAAGAACCTATTAAAATATGATCCTGAAAGGCTAAACGCTAGAATGCGGTTCATATTCAAGTATCCGAAAGTCGAATTTCTATTTTGGGTGCCTTTGTTTCGGATCGAATGAAATCAAAGTTTGACTCAAAATTACAAATTTAGTCACAAGTAGTAAATAACCTTATCTCACTAATTTAAATTAAATTATGGTAAAATCCTAGATGGGCCCACCTCTTGGCGACTTATTTGAAATCTCGCCAAGTTGACTACTAATTGAATATTTGTTGTTATTATTTTTCAATTGAAAACGATACTTGAAGGCCAGAAATAATAATAAATAAAAAACAAAATAAATATAATAAAAAATAAATATAATAAATAAATAAAATAAATAATAATAAAATAATAAAAATAAAATAAATAAATAAATAAAATAAATATAAGAAAACAATAAAATAAAATAAAAAATAAATTAAAAAAATACGTCTAGGTTGCCACACTGGCGACGTTATCGCCAATCATTTGGCGAGATTAAGTCGAAAAAATTAAGAAAAAATAAGTCGCCAAGTGGTGGGCCCATCTAGGATTTTACCATTTATGAGTTACCGCGCTTACATGCTTGTGAAATTACAGACCGCCAAACGGCCAATCCTTTCACAAAAGTGGTTCAAAATTTGATGAATATCTATTTTTCAGATACTAAAACTGTGAACCGAATTTCATTTACCTAAGTTGTAATATTTTTGAATCACCGCGTTTTAGCTTTTTCATGTTTAACTTTGTATGTATGCATACAAAAGGACAAACCGACAGGTGGTCAATTCCCACTGATGGATTTTTATTTACAAATTCGATACATATTTAAACCAAAACGTGTTTTTTTTGTTTTTGTTTTTTTGTTGTTTTTTTTTGACCCAGGAAGATTTGAAACGTGGAGATTCACCAAAGTCACGAATTCAAATTTTTTGATAATTGGAATGTTTTCGCTTTGTATATTTCATAAGCGAAGAAAGTTAAAACGACAGATAAAAATGCTATTTTTATCAATTTTTTTTAATAAAAAGTAAAACTTTGCTCAAGAAAATTGTAAAACTTGAATCATCATTCTCAATTATATTACAACTATTAAACAGTCTCATTATCCCAGCTGTTTCTAAGAAGAAAAAAGTCCCAAAGTTATGATCCAGTAGTTAACTTCTCTTAAAAAGAGCCATTAATTATCGTTCCCTCCTGTACTTATCTAATATAAACTTAGCTAATGAGTTTAATTTGTTACGGATAATTAATGGTTCCACCGGTCTCTGACCTTTCAGTGTTTTCACACTGACTGAAGGGTCGTAAAAACTTACTACGAAGTATTTCGCACGGAAATGAATAGATTTGAAGTTTTTTAAAGTTATTCCTTTAAAAAAACGTAACTTTCATTGATTCAAAGATTGAATGAATCGAAGATATAAAATAAATTTTTTTATCATAGCCTGATTATTAATTTGGTTTGCATAATCATTATTAATTGATAATTAATGAATAGAAGAAATTAGGACTTACAGAAACCAAACTTTTCTATGCAGATCCTAATTCGCACATTTCTTTTTTTTTATTTTTAAAATTTTTCATATGAATATGAATTACAGAAATTAGTATAATAGACAAAAAATTCTACCTAAAGATTGGTAGAATTTCGACGTTTGATACAACCTAAAGGATTTTTTTTTTTTAGTTTTTTCAGTTTTTTTTTTATATCGAGCTTTCTTTTACGTTACATTTAATAAATTTTGTCCACAGTCTTTGCAGATACTGGAAACATGTAGACACTGCCGAGGCACTGCTAAAACGAAACTGAGCTAGCCACTTGAAAATCACTGATTACTTTATGTTGACTCTAATGATCCCAAATCAGTACACAAGAAATTATTGATATTTAAATATATTTAAAAAGTGAACCGTTCAAATTTTTTAAATGTGCGTCGAATAGTCTTATTCTTCATGTAATTAAAGTTAAAAAACGAGAAATTTCCAAAACTATTATTCAAAATTAAAATTAATTCCTTTTTGTATAGGTATTATCCAATTTTAAATAAAAGTTACATCAACCCACTATTTTTCTAATCAGGGCTAGAATCAAATATCTAAACAGCCGCAACTAATCTGGGATATCCTGTCAGTTTATATATTTGTGGCTCCTTCTCTTTATTTATAAAATGAAACTTCTTTTTTTTAAAGTTTTTTAAATCCGTATCCTGCTACACTTCTTGACTACAGACACCTTCGAATATCATTTAAGGTGTACATACACACTCGAAGATTTTTTTTTAAATTTTAACTTTAAAAATCCAGTTTTTTCACAGTAGGTTATTAATATATGTTTAAACTCATTTCAGCGAGAAAAAAACCATATTACACTAATTATTAATTAATTACATAATATTTAATGAGCTAATTAGCCTATTTTTTGAAACATGATATCTTAAATTCTAATTTGTACAGACACACAATTCTAGTTGGAAATGATGCCTAATATTATTTTTCATGTTGTCTGCCTCAATCAAGTTATAAAAATATATAGTTTTTTTTTTACAATTTTTTCATCAATGATGAATAGAAAAAGCGAGATTTTTTGTGTAATTTTAACTTTTAAACAGCTATTAAAAATTCATTTCTATAAATATAACTTTGAGAGAGGCACAAAACATCCACTATTTCATACAGATTATTTTGATATATAAATTACTGTATTTGGTTCATTTCTTGTTGAGTTATGATTGTTTGAATGAAGCAACATAGTGGAAAAATATCATTCTTCATAAAATGAGTTTTAAAAACACCGTAACTAGAGTTTTCAATGAAAGCACCTCAAGAAAAATAATTATAACTCGTGAAATATTTCGAATATTGGCAACATCTTGGTATCGTTTGAAAGCTAAAGAATCAGAGAACATTATTAAACAATAAAAAAAAATTCGATATTTTGAACGATTTTCGAAGCTTCAAGTGTGTACATACACCTTAAAGAAACTGGAAAATTTCTTTGCTTTCAAAATCAATTCTAATTTCAGAACTTTAGAACATAATTTCCTTTCATCCTATTTTCCCCACCTTGTTATAAAATAAGTAGTTTTATTAATAAATAATTATATACTATGAAATTAATGTTTACTTCATAAAAGATTATTTGTTATTGGAAAAGACAAAAAAGAAGCTTCTGAAATAATAATACGGTTTTTGATTAATTTATGTATAAAAATGAAGTAAAACTATTTTTTTTTCTTTTTTAAAAATGTTTTTTCTTCTTAAAAAATAATTCCTCCTTTATTTCCAAGACATAATAAAGAGAAATAAATATTAAATCATAATTTTTTTAAATAATATTTTTCTATTAGGAAAATAAAAAATATATAAATAATATAGGGCAATACGTAATCAAATGAAGCACCATATGTCATTGAAACAAACGAAATGATAATTTAAGACCTTTTATACAAACATACATTTGCACATTCAGCAGTCACTTCAAATCCAATAACAACAAATAACATATACATAGAATTATTATTTTTTCCTTAATAATTTGCTAAGTAAAATTGCTTTGATCAAAAATATGCTCTATTTATTCCAATTAATAATCAAAATACATTTAAAATAATTATTTAATTTGTGTTGCTGTTATTTCCTTTTTAAAATGAATGACTCTTTCACTATCATTTTCAATAAAAGCAATTTTAAGATTGCATGGAGATTACAAAATAAAACAATTCATACGAAGCTAAAATAACTGATTTGTTTAATGCGGAGAATGCGGAAAGTGCAGTCAGCAACTTTCTTACGCAACATTTACTTTGCAGATTATCTGTGACTCGTTTCCAAAATGGTATTGGCGTTCATTCAAATATTTGAAGAGTGAATGAATCGAACTTGTGATGATTGTCTGTTGCTACTTCGTAATTTTGATCATTTATAAACGTGTTTTCTGGTACATGTTAAATCAATAAAGATAACGTGATAGCAGTTTCAATCACAGAAAGTGTATGTAAGTGCACAAAGACTGATTGTAAAATTAAATTTTGAAACGATGCAAAATGCAACAGATCCAAATTGCTGTGTATTTTTGTATTACTTATGGAAGTCAATGATTAAATAGAATTTTAATATATCTTTTTTCATGTACAATCTCTAAATTAAAATAATTTAATTTATTTACAAAACAATCTAAAATTCCTAAATCTAATTTAAAATTTATTCTAATCGCCTTTGGAGACCAGTTGTTTCCTCGGGGAGGTTTGTTGTGCTGTTTAATTTCAACTATATTTCTCATGCATAACTTGATGTTCACGATTCCTTCTATTAAGTATTTTTAAGCATCAAATTTTTAGATATTTAAGCCGTGTTATTTTTATTTTAATAGTCTTAAACCTGATCTAATTATTATGTACATGAACCTTCCTCTAAGGAGTCGAGAATAAAAACATCATAGATTTAAAAACATCATAAACATTCAAAAACTAAGTATAAAAATTTCAAAATGCAGGCTGATGAAATAACAAAAACGGCTTTAACTTCATTGTAACAACTAAATCCGCTGTTGAAAATTATGCGAAAAATATATTTAAGAATTGTCAAAATCCAGGAAAAATTTCACGGCAAATATAATGGCCACATTAAAAAGACATTTTTTTAAAATTTTAAATTGATGTAAAAATTAGTTATGCGCAAAATCGTTTTCAGGAATTTCCGAGATATTCGCTTGATTTTTAATTATTTAAAATTTTAATTAAAATTAAAAACAACACTCCACAGAGCGCATTCAAATCCCTTCGCAATATATTTCTTTCAAATCTGGTACATCGAAATCAAACGGTCTGATCTGCAGATTGTCAATACGTATACATATTTTCCTTTTTTAATAGTGACAAAAAATTCAACAAAATCATTGTTATCCTACTCTCTTAATGATTCTCTCTGATGTCGACCTCCTGAGATTTGGTACACAGATTTAGCATCTAAATAGCAAAAATCAAATTTTGAAACAAATATGTCGGAGGGTTGACGTCTGTCGATCTGTATATTCTCAAGTGTTTAAACGCGTTAAACGCTTAGATAAATGAAATTTGGTATTTAATCCTTTCACTAAAATTGTTCTGCATCAAATTTGGTTTCAGGCGGTAAGTCAACCATCTAACTCTCCGACCCGCCACGAAGGCACACGGATTTAAACCATAAAACTGAATGACCGGACCGCCGCAACAGCAACATTGGTGGGAACTGCGGTTGAGTCCTAAGGGCCGTCACCGGCCACGGTACAACCCTCCCCTAAGGAAGTACGTCCCGTCATCGATGGGAGAAGTCAGATCCCCCACCTATTAGTGTACCCTCCAGGGTAACGAGATCCAACCATCTCGTCTCATCCTCATTTCGAGGTGCCCCCGGGGGGGGTTTCAGTCGGTAAAGAAAAAATGCACATTCAGATTTCTTTACTGCACTACGAAGCACAAAACTCACAAGCATGAGGCTCTGAAAATTGAAATCTGAGCACTCATGTCATTCAAGGCCTTGGCCAAGGTTTAATATTTTTTTTAATAAAGGGTGAGATATAACATCTTAGAAAGTGTTGGAAAGACCACTCCGGCTTATTTATTTTTATTGGTAAAATTTCAATATATGTCAAAATTTCATTTGAGGTTCGACGATGCTTTTATAAAGTGTATTTAATATTTTGCTTATATTGTTTCTTCTATCGGGACCTACAAGAGAAAGGATTTAATTTAGTTATCATAACGTCCTACTTAAGAGCAACACCAGGGCTATTTTGGGAGGATCTCATAATTTTGACCCACGATCAGAGGACTTTTCTCCAAATTTCGGCGCCATAACAGACGGAGGACGTCTGGCCCCGACGGATTTAGCGTGCATCAAACCCGCTTACACGACGGTTCTTCGATGGAAACAGGTCTCGAGCCTTAAACCTCCGGCTTCGAAGCTGATACCTTATCACCAGGCCACCGCGGTCCAAGAATAGAAAGGGAGAAAAGACATTAGAGAAACCAACTTTTGCTCTTCAAAGATTCCCAGTACGTTACCTTTTGCGCTCCATCATCCAATAACACTGGATATCACATTTTGGTTGAAGAAGTTCAATGACAACCAATAGACATATATTATAAACATACGTATAGGGGTTCTTCCTAAATTTCTTTTGAATTATACCCCAGTCTACTACTATATTTATAATCTTCAGTGAATTTTCAAATGAATATGCCAGCACTCTAACAGACTTAATGAACCGCAAAGAATTAAAGAGCGCTTTACGTAGATATAATGCAGAAAAATTTTGAAAATGATTCTATCATTTAGTAGAATAAATCAGATTACCTGCAAAATGAGTTTTGTAATTCGAACATTAAAGGATAATGAGCTTTCGTGTAATTTAAACAATCTTCAAAACCGCAGCAATAATTTCAGAATTAATCTTATTGCATAAATATTAATGCCTTGTATAATCTGTTTGTACTTACTCAAAATATTCCTGCGCGGGGCTTTTGGAATCGCTGGAGGAATTGACGCTTCTCTCTGCCAGAGTGAGGCAGTTCTCGGTATTCCATGGATTGTCACATCTTGTCCACGGCAGTTCCGAGGTGAAGGAAGCGAACAGGTAGTAGAAGGCCCACGCAATGATAGTGTTGTAATACATACCCATGTACAAGTCGATGAAGCAGATGGCATATCCTATACCTAGGGTGCAAAGTTTGGTGTTTATAAAAAGGAGTGAAATTTTGTTTAAAAAATAAAAGTTTTTAGAAAAGCTTACATTTAAAAGCTTTTGTTTTTCGACAAAAGTGTCCAGTGGTGGTTCGTCAACTCCGAAACGAACGCTGTTGCCAATCTTTTCTTTTCAAAAGAATAGAATTAAAATACAGTTTAAAAAATTCATCACTTTAACCTTTTAATAAGTCAAATGCTTTAGATGTGATTATATGTATTTAAGAAAATTACCATTTCTTACTCATAAGTGTCTTCGAACCAAGGAAGACAAATATGTATTAAACTACATATAATTCTATTGGGATTTCTCGTCGTTCTTAAAGGAAGAAAAATAATGCATTAATTCCTTCTAAATCGTTAATTTCTTAATATTTTCCTGGTTCAAATATTATTTTTAATCAAATTCCTACGGACTAAAATTTGTAAAAATTATAAGCTTTTTTATACCATATTTTATAATTATAAAAAAGGACTTTACTTATGATGAAATAATTTTTCTTTGCTTTGATATTATAAGGAACTCTCAGAATATTTTATAAAATTATATAAATATGAAATAATGCAATTCGAATTCTTGACAAAATATTTTGTATGCCTTTATCTGTTTCCAAATAGTTTGTTATAAATTTTCAATATTATTCCATAAATGTATAATTAATTGTATGATTGTAAAAACAAGAATTAAAAATAGTATAAATGATGTTTATGTTTCACTTGTAACAATAAACGTTTATTAAAATAGAAGATATTACAAAAAAAAAAGAAAAGAAAAGGTTAAGAGTTTTTGATATGGTTTATTCTTGACTCGTTATGTCATGTTGCATCGCAGTGTCAGAGTTTTGACTAAAATACTAAAATATAAATACCCATACTATGGCATTCGATTAAAAAAAGCTGTTAATCTTTTAAATAAATAAATTTGTAAGAAATGCAAATTCTTTGAGTTATAAGATATGAAGATTGTAATGTATATGCAGCGTGAGTTATTAAAACAATTTATTTCAGTGTAATTAATTCATTTTTAATATAATGGAATATTAATTACTCATTAATTGATTATATTATATTCCACTTGACAAGTCCTTTAAAATAAAAAGCTTTAACAATATTTTTTTTGAGATTTTTAATTTTTTAAATATTTTAAATCAAAATAAATCCTTATATTTGAAATCAAGAAATTCATCATCTAATAATCACAGTTAATTTTTCAAGAATCTTATTGAAGGATTAGTTTAGTCGTTCCCCCCCCCCCTAATATACACATTAAAAATAATTAATTAAAGCATATATATTTTCAAAGGTTATTTAAATGAATAAATAAAATAAAATAAATCATTAGCAAGTTGATTTAATAAAAAATGTAAGTGGAAATATGAAATTAAATTTATCAATTATTAAAAGAAACTTCTCTAAACGTCACTTGTCCGCAAAATCCCTAATTGCGCCATTGCATGAAAGCGAATAAAAACAATAAAATGCATTTTTTTTCCAAAAAAGTCAAAAGTGCAGATAGCAGCTTAGAAGAATAATAAAGAAGAAAAAATATTTTTTTCATTTTAAACATTAATTTCTAATTCGGTTGGAAACAATAATAATTTCAATGGTTTCTTTGAAAATAATAATAATTAGAAACAAATCAATTTTTTTTAATTTTTTTACTTGTACATTTGCAGATACTATATTTCTATGATTATTCGTACAAAGAAGCAATAATAATTGAATAGAAATCTTTTTTTATCATTTGGAGAATATTAATTGAAGTAAAACATAAAGGAAAAGAACTTTGATGGCTAATATACGAATGAGTTAATGTAAAGTATTTATCCATTTTTAACAAGTTCTTAAAAGTAATCTTTAACAAAATATTCTATAGCGTACTGAGAAAGATAGGATTTTCCCCTTTACAAACAAAGAAAACAGCTGTTGCTGTACTAGTTCTCAACAAACAGTTGAAACTGCTTCTACTACAAATCTTTTAGAACAGTTTTTCATGAACACTGGGATATTCTTTCGTGCTTTATAATATATAAGAAATTCTTCTTCTTCATTTTACATGAATAAAATATTTTTTTGAATTAAAAGGTAAAGTGGAAGAAGAAAAAGGAATTGTGGCTCATGATATCTTTTGCGACTGAAAATACGAAACGAATAGGGTATTTTATATTTTATTTTATGTGCAAAAATTTTGGTTTCTAGATAAAATAAAAAAGACGAGACTCATAAAAGAAAAAATGCAGCATTCCATTTTCAATTATGTTAAGTTGCAAAAGAATTGGAGTAGCATTCTTCATCCATTTCCATTTTAATTTTGAGCTCATAAAGAATTTAGAAGGTATTTTGGAAACGAAAGGATTTTATGTCTTTTTCTAGAAATGCTTATATTAAAAATATTTGCTTTTGCTTTTTTACTTTTTATCGCTTAAAGGTTTTACGATTCCATTAAAAAAACGCTTTTAGCCAAAATATAACTTTTATTGTTAGTTAATTGCTGGAACAAATTAATGATATTCTTCAAATTAAGATTTGCAGTTCCAGAAATCAGTGTAAAATCTAGACCATTTAAGGTAAAAATGCAATTTTTTTATTAATTAATTGCTAAAACACTGTATTTTAGGTCCCATAGTTTCAAAATATTGTTTAAAATATATATTTGTCAGAATTTTTTAGAAAAAATAATTAACCCCTAAATTTTAATAATAGTGTTAAGTCTGCCATTTGCAATCATTTGATAACTTTAACCTCATTTTTATGCATATTAAAAGGCATGAGTAAATGCATAATTTTTATTATAGCACATTTCTTCAAATCTAAATATTAAATGTGTTTAATATATATATATAAAATATATATTAAAATTTGATTAAAATTTTTATTACATGTATAGATTAAATAAAAGAAAATTTCAGTTTCACATATATAAATTTTCAGGCATTTATTTTTAAAAACTTTAAATGACTTTTTTTTTACTATAGCAATGCAGAATATTCCGGGACAAAATTCTCACAATTTCAGATTATCATTTTCTTTTTGACTGCTGAAAATTAAAATAATCCAAAAGGTAAGAATTTAAATTTTTTTTGCGTAATTCAAATGCAAAAAAAGAAAAAAAGCAATTGAATTAATCTGACAAATGCAGATATTTTATTTCGGGACTTTTTTTTGACAAAAGATTGTTGATCCCACATAGGGAATTGATTTTTTTTTTCCTAACAGCTGTTGACTGCATTTAAAATACAATGTATAAAAATGGTTCAAAAGATCATCTTAAATTACAATATTTTTACTAAAGTTTTTTGAAAAAAGAAATCAAATTACTTTTTCTATTATTAAATTTTCTTCGAATGTATTCAATTGAATCGAGTCAAACAATTTCGTATGATGATGGAGTTGTGTTGTTTCTCGTAGTCGGAAGGATAAAGTGAAATTTAACGCCATAAATTTGATTAGAATGTAATTAATATTTAAAAATTTTAGTACTTCAAGGAAAACTGTTCTAGTCTTACCTTTCATCATAGGACACAGCTTGTCCCATATCGTTATGCAACCATTTCTGTAATACTGTCCTAGAGCCAGCTCTAGGTAAAAAAGAGGCAGGCCTCCGAATATTAACATGATAACATATGGGATGAGGAACGCTCCTAAAAAACAAGAAAAGCATTTTAAAACGCTGCTGCAATCGCAAGAAGTTCATTTTTTTAGGCAAAATGACATGAACCGTTATTAAGTGAAATCACATAAGAATATAGATAGAGAAAAATTAATGTTATTATCACAGAATCTCATAATAAATAATTGAACTTGTTTTCAATAACATTTGTTTCTTTCTTCCGAACTAAGTACATTTCTTTATCTTCAAAATGATGAAAAAAATTTATCATACAAAATCACGAATCTAATGTCACGTATCAATAAAAGAAATATCGTAATCGAATAGTATCTTGAATAAGCTATTTGAAATTCTTGATAAAATTTGGCAAAAGACTCAGAAAGGTGATGTATATTCCCTCAAAGATTTGGCATAATCAGTTTTTACAGATGATATTTAGTGTTATAGATGAATAAAGGACCAATACAGCAATAAAGGACCATATTGATGCTTCTATAGAATAACACTACCATGTACACTTTAGTTCTTAAAATACGCTGTGTATTATAGATTTTCTAGACATGTTTTTCTTTGTACATTTCTTTGCACATTCGAAACAAGTAATTTCCAAAATAACTAAATGAATTTGTGTGCGATTTTCCTTAAATTTTGTAAAACTGAAAACTAATTGTCCAGTCAGAATCAGCTATGCCAAAAATAGTTAGACCTGTAACTAATTTCTTCTGATTTATGTTATATATTGACAATTATACAATCAACTTTCATTATTGCCCAAATTAATTACTTTTTTTCATGTAATTATCTCTACTGCTTCTCGAATTAATCTATATGCTTATAAAAGAATTAAACGCTTCACAAGCATAACAGACAAATTTGTTTTCTTTAAATATTGTTTTATGATATCTTCTACCTATTACATGCATTCGTGAAATATTTTTAAGACATTAACTACTATTTCAAATATTTCCCAAAATCTAATCTTCTGACAATAGTGACTGTACGAACTTGTTTATTCCTTTCACCAGATTTTTTCATTTTGTCAAATGATGAGAGAATATGCTGTTGCCAATTCCATTTGATAGTTAATGTTTTATTTTTGCTTTGATTCTCCCTGATTCAGAATCTAATAAAATAGCCAAAAATATCTTTTTAATATAAATTTATTATTATAATTTTCTTTATAACATGTATAGAATTACATAATTTTGTAATTATTTTTATTATGTGTTGTTGAATTACGTAAAAAATATTAAACGGAAATACTAAAATTTAACAAGTTTTATCCCGTATCAAAAAGAGTTATATAATTTATTTAATATAATCCTTATGTTTCTGTATAACATGAACCTTATATAACGTGATATAAATATAAAAAGTAAGTACACGATACGTGTAAGAAACCATTGTAATAATGGATAACAGAATTTTAAAAACTCGTACAAATATTTTGATATACACGATTAATCTAGCTATTTTGTTTCATTATTTTAAGTGGATCAAAATTTAATTGTTGAAATTAAGTTTTTAAACTGCTGTCTTTTCGCTTTCTACAGTGAGCAGAAAAATTAAGCGAATAATATTTAAAGCAATACAGAGAATTAACTTTCGATTATTGAAATTTTTCACTAAATTAAGAAAATATATTTAAAATCTAACTTGCAAAGCATTTATTTGTAATCAGTTAATTTTTTACATGAAATCGCTTCTGAAAATTCTACATCGTTATCGTATTTTTACACTTCAAATATATTTCACTTGCTTATAAGGGTATTTTATAATTTTAAATGTAAATAGTTAATTATTTATATTAGTATTAAAATGTTTATTAGATTTAGATTTTAATTTCTCTTATTAAATATCTGAAACGTTCTTGGTCATATGAAGTGATATCTTATATGAGAAAATAGAATGTAGTCTTCATGTTCATCTATTTCAAAAGCCCTCTCTGCAAAATTTATGCATTTGTACAAATTTAGAAAATAATTTATCAATGAAATAAATAAGAATTGAAAACAATAGACCATAATGATTCCCGTCAGACAAATTATATTTTATTAACTGGTAGTTAAATGGTTTCTCCAAAAAAATATTTTCGTGCTTTGAATTTAAGTAAATATTTGATTGCCCTTGCTGACACAGTTTATTAAAAAAAAGGGAGAGGAATGTGAAAAAAAATAAACATATAGTTATTTATTTTCTCTGCCAGTTTTTAAGAGCAGTAATACAATCGATAATTGTTTCTTCGTGAATAATTTTCCAGGTCGTACAGTCATTTTTGTCGCATGGCTATGATGGCATTTGAACTGAAGCCATTAATTAGTTCCTGAAATAAAATAATGCCAATATTAAACTAACTCGCATCCCAATTTTTTTCTTTCTTGATTTTTAGTTTGATTTTAAATGTTATTTTTTTCTTAGAATTTCTTTCAGATATGATTTTGCTTCGTCTGTCTCCTAATTCACCCCTTATAAATCATTGATATGTTATTAAATTAATGTTAATGTTGGTATTTCACAGATTATAGCGAAATGAGATAGTAATGAAAAAATTACAAATCACTTTATCATGCAGCTTTAATATACAGTAAATAAGGAAAGACACTATTGCAGTAACATTTCTTACAGTAATACAAAATAGTTTCGAAGAATTATAATTAAGAATGAATTTAATATGAATTTAAGTTCAGATAATTTGCCAAATTTAGATAATTTGTCTAATAAAAAAAAATCAGTAACTTAATAAAAATCAGTAACTTAAAAAATCAGTAACTTAATAAAAATCAGTAACTTAAAAAATCAGTAACTAATGAGTAAAATCAGTAACTAACTTTAAAAAAATCAGTAACTTTATATTTATCCTTCAGAAATTGTCCTAGAGTAGAATGGAATGCCATCTTAGGTAGTATAATCTTATTATTTAAACTCTCAGATCACCAATCATAAATTATATTTAGAGCATTACTGATTAATGTTTTTGTGAACAAGATACAGAATATACACTTGGAGATAAGCGAAACACAGACTGGAAGCCTTTGTATTAGAGTACTTCTTGAACATTAATTTATGTAAATCTATTTAGAATTTAAAAATTAAGGATGTTATGATTTACTTCTGTGAATAATTATTTCATGAAGTGAGATTTACTTGCGTTAATTATTTCATAATTATTTTCATGCATCTACTCATTTTCAACGCATTGTTTTTATAAATTTGATTGGCAACGTGTAAATTTCTTAGCAAGGGGTTTCTGTTGTCTTGACTTTTGTTTTGAAATCAGGGGTAGTGGTTTTGATTTCTTTTAATCTATCAAGTTTACATGACTTTTGGAGACATATATATGACACACATAGCATAGTAACATAGACACACACACTCGTATGTGTGTGTGTGTGTATGTGTGTGTGTATTTGTGTGTGTGTGTGTATGTGTATTTATGTGTGTGTGTATGTATGTGTGTATTTGTGTGTGTGTATGTGTATTTATGTGTGTGTGTATGTATGTGTGTATTTGTGTGTGTGTGTATGTGTATTTATGTGTGTGTGTATGTGTATTTGTGTGTGCGTGTGTGTGTGTGTGTGTGTGTGTGTGTTTGTGTGTGTGTATGTGTGTGTGTTTGTGTGTGTATGTGTGTGTGTGTGTGTGTTGTTTAAAATTATCAATCCATGCGATTGTAATATTCAAAACTTTATTATTTCATATTTTTTTAATTTTAACTTCAAGTCTCTTATCAGAATAAAATCATCAAAATTAAGAAAATAGCACAAAATTATGCGTACGAAAAATCGTAATGTAAATGCATTAAGGAAAATTCTTTCAAAACTATTTCCAGAAAGAGGAACATTTCAAAATCATTTTTCATTTTCTTAAACTCGATGCTAAGATTTAAAAAGCAAAAATGAAATTTCGAACTTCAAGTTGCAAAATAATGGCGCAATAATTAGAAAAATTGATGTCCTCAAAGAAGAATTTCTGAATCCGACAGAAAATTAATATTTCTGCAAATTGTGTCCTCATAAAAAATAGTTATGGCATAGTTTGCCAATGACCGACATCAGGAAATGCGCGGAATTGTCATTAACATAATGCATTATAATCAACAGCTCTTTTCGCTGAGTGGCAACTATTGAAAAGATTTTGTTTTCTCTTTTCAAGCTTAATCTGAACCACGGGGAAGAAAACTGTTGCCATAACATCGAGACAAGTTTGTCTCGGAATGTGGGAAATGCGAGTGAGAAAGATTAATTACAAATATGGGACAAATATTTCGATGTGGTAAGTAACTGATAGTCAAACAAAAGTTTTAATAGCTGCGCAATCATTCTAAGTTATTTAGAAGTTCGTCTGGTTAAATAAGAAGAATGTTAAACGATATCTTTTTTACTTTCAGATTATTTAATAGTTTTATTCAGAACTTTTTTTTAAATAGTAAGAACAATCAATGATATATGATTAAAATTATAAATGCTGAGCTTACATTAATTTACTTCAGATTACTGGATCAAATAAATGAATTAAGAATGATTAAATAACGAAGTGAGATTTTTATTTAGCAGACGATTTTTATTTAACAGACGATTTTTATTTAGAGAGACGATTTCCGAAATTAATTTGATTACTGTGTTGCGATAAAAATGAGAGAGAGAAGATGAGGAATAATTATTAAAATAAGCAAGTATTTTATATAAAACATCATTATTCCAATGTCAGAGTAAAATTTCATAATATACGCCGCCTCGATCAGCATTATTTCAGCACGTAATGAATGTTTTATCATTTATTGTGCAATTTAATTTATAATTTTTCTAACCATTCAGTTGTAAGCATCATATATTTTGTTCGAAACAGTTTCGAAAAAATAGATTGAATCAAAAATATAAGACTTAAAACGTTTACTCTTTAAAATTGAATCTAAAGTATAGATTTTTTTTTATGGATTTGAAGTACGGAAATTAGACGACGAATATTTAGACAATGTTTCAAAACATTTCTTAAAAAGATAATTTTGAAGAAACAAGGGACGTCTAGAAACGTCTAGAAACATAAAAATCCCGATGTCAGCAAAAAAGGTATATGCCGAGAAAGAACATTCGAACAGATGGCCCTAAATTATTTTAAATATTTAGTCTTTCGGATAAATCTATAATAATAATAAAGAAAAATGCACATTTGCATCTGTTTTGGCGCTCTGATTTAGAGCTAACAAAATTTGGCAAACATACATTTTGGAGATTGGAAATGCGTATCACGGAATGATTTGTTTTGAAATTTTAATTAATTAATAACCAAGCGGCATTTTGGAGTTTCGTTCTATTATTCAAGGAAAAAAAATAAGCGCAAATGATTTTTACACCATTCTAAAATGCAAAAAAAAAAAAAAAAAAAAAAAAAATCTCTTTAGTGACACTAATTTAGTTACCGCACAAATTTTTTCTTAAATTTTAGAAATTTATTGAAAATATTTTTTGACTAATTTTCAACAATAGATTTTATAGTTGTACTAAAACTCAAATTATTTTCATTATTTCATTTAATATTTAATCTCGTATTTTTTTCCAATTGTTAAAAGCTAAAAATGAAAGATTTTGCTTATTATTATTTTTTTGGCATGAAAGTTTAAATGAGGTGTGAACAAGCGGCATTACACGACCACAAAAAAGCAACGAGCAATTTCAAATAGATCATTCAGATAATTTAGTTTTTAAGAAGAATGAGATTCTAATCCATTAGGAATGATCAAGTTGACAGAACAGATTATTTAAATGAAATGGTTTTAATTTCAGTCATAAGTTGATCTTTAATTAATGTTTTGATAAAAAAAAATTATATAATTTTTAAAATTAAAAATTATAAAAATTAAATGTATGCAATGTAACTCTATGCTGTAAAATACTATGTAACTGCATGTAACTATGTATGCTATAAATGTAAACTATACACAATAAAAAAAATACTTAAACCTACTTCTCTTTCTCTGAATAAAATGTATAATAATAAATGAAATAATAGTGATAAAATGCGATATACGTTGGAATTACTAAAATACAAATATTTGAATCAATATAATATAAATCCTATATCTAATTCGAAACTGTCAAAAGTAAATACTTGTGGCTAAACAAAACTTTTGCATAATGTAGGGAGACATATTTCTTAAATACAAATTTTCATTGCGTTAAGCGATTGATTAGATTCCATAATATCAAAATCGAGAGTAATTAACAAATATTCTTCCACTCACAAAGGACAAAATAAAAATACAAATAAACACACAATAAAACACAAGACTTAATTAACAATTAACAATTGATTTCAGATAATTACTTCAAGCGTAAATTGTGTTTTTGGACATTGCTTGCAAAATATACATTTATCTTTATATAAAGATAATACTTAATATAAGGAATGCTAACTTTTCTTTAAAATTTCAGCATATATTACGTTTAAAAGTGATATCTCTAAAAGCATGTACCATTCTTAAAGCGTATCTTCAAAAACTTATTCTCGGAAAAAGTCGTCTAAATTCAAGAAATATTTTTTTAACCTTAAAGAAGTTCTTTTTTTCCAGAAAAATGTTATCGCAAAATATTGTTAAAACTAGAAATAGCATTTAAAAGAATCTGATTAGTAAAATTATTAATAATGCATTTTGACCAACTAATTTAATTTTCTTTCTAACCCAAATTATACGCATCCATTAATAACGTTTTAATCTATATTAAGTTAATCAAGATTAAATTATTTGTGTTATAATTAGGTTTCTTGTCTCCTCAGATGTTGCTTTAATATAAAAGCAATGTAATTTAAATAAAGGTTGGTTCTTTAAGATGTTTTGAAAAGTTCCTTTCTGTACGTATAAAAAAAAGCTGATTAATGGATAAATTAACTCTCAATTGATCACATTCGATGTAAATGCTTCAAAATTAAATCATCGCTAGGCTTTTTTTTATATATTAGCAAATATAACAAAAAATGTTATATCATTTAAATAGGTTTTCCCTTAAAAATATTCTGAATCTCGGTTTCATTTTAAAAGTAGAAAATGATATTCATATTTAATCATCGATGACTAAAAACAACATCGATCAAAAAGCTCTATACGTTTTAAAATGAGAAACATGAAAAGCTATTTTGATAGTGGAATATATTCATAATTTTAATAAATTACTCTGGTCGTTGTATTGTGGATTGGCAGGATTCTTGAACTATAAGTTCTAAGGTTCTAGTATCTTTAAAAGAATGTTATAAGCATTAAAGGTTTTTATCCTTTCTCTTAGCACTGAATTTAGCAGTTTCATAGAGTGTATGTAGAATTAATTAAATAAAAAAGTGGGAATCGGATAATGAAGTTAATACGGGCTAAATTAGTACAAATTAGCCCGTGGATAGATAAAATTAGGAAATTAATTAGGATTTAAATTTTATTAAGAGATAATATTACACACACACACACAACACAAACACAAACACACACACACACACACACACACACACACACACACACACACACATATATATATATATATATATATATATATATATATATATATATATATATATATATATATATATCATGCAGGACAAAGAAGATTTGAATGCATGAAGAATATTCCATTTTCCCATTATGTTTATTTTTATAAAGAACATTTAAATAATATTACATTTTTGTTCAAGGGGTTTATAAAAACATTTTGTGTTCCCTGTATATTTATTTTTGCAGTTCATTCTAAAAAAAAAGTCTTATGATTTCATTTTGATTCATCTATAAGAGATCCATATAAAATCCTTTTAAATTATAAAGAAAACCTTTTAATGGCATCCATATAATAAGAAAGTTGTAATATCTTTTTGTGTCGGCCTTTAAACCACTTTAAGAAGCCGTGTTAGCAATCTCAAAAAGTAAATGAACCACAAATTATTGTTCTGCAATATTTAATTGAATTAATTACTATTAACTATAAGATAATGGAATGAACATTTAATGCATACTTCCTCAATAAAGTTGATTGAGTACTACATTCTGCGAAAGGCAAAACAGAAAATAATAGCATTTAACATTTCAGCAACCACCTCGTGGAAAATGCATCAAACGATCACCTCGGGATTGCGGCACTTCCCCGAGGCGACCATTGAGTAGCCTAAAATGATGAAATTCAAAGCATAATTGTTCGAGTAATTCTGCCACTAAAAAGTGGAACTTAAAAAAATATAGTAATATGCCAAGATTATTTCACTGGATACTATTAATAGAACCGGAGAATTTTAAAAATTAACATTTAGAAATTTAAATAACTTTTGGCAGTAAATTTTATGACTCAAAAAATATAAAATAGAGTTCTTTATGCCATTAAAATTATTTTTTTTTCATTTGAAACTATATACCTATATCTGGCTGTCTAGAAATTAGGTAAACCCTCATTTATGTGTATAACTTAATAATAAAATTCAAAATTCTTTCAGTATCTTCACGCTATCATGTACTATCATAAATTTGAAAATATAATAATCTTAATTAGGAACTTGTTTACAATATTGTGTGTGTTTAACAATTAATTTTAAAAATTTATTATAGAGTGAAATATTTTTTCAAATGATGATCACCAATATAACTCAAAATTATTTTTGAAATACAATTTAAAATACCTAAAGTGTCATTTTGCTTAGTAATCGAGTACTCCTAGCACTTGAATTGAAAAGAGTAGCAATCATTACATTGTTCTAAAAAAAAAATCTTTCTTGCTATTTTTTTTTTAAATGTGGTTTTTTTTTTTTTTTTTTTTTGTTCTGGATCATGTCAATTATATCGATCAGACACACAATTAAGGAAAACAGGCAAGATTACAACTTAATTTAGAAAATAATTTACAGAAGTCTTCATGCTATGTTTTTTTTAAATTTCTTATAGGTATTTAAAGTTTCAATTACAATTAAAAAAGACCCTTCTATTTCCTTCAAGGACTCGCTTGACAGTCCCCATAATCCACAGTTTAAAATAAAAAAAAGTTTATAAACAAAACAAAAAACAAAAAAAAGGGTTTTATATTTCCTTAGAATTGCAAAACGCAACTGATTGTATTTGACAATTGAAAAAAAAGGCATAACAATTTTTTTTCAACATGCGGCTAGGAAAAATGGTCTTGAATAGAATTTATCTGTCAAACCAAATCTATTAATGCCTTTTTTGTTTATTTAATGTTCATTATAATAAAATAACGCGAATTTTAAATAATGCAAGAAAAACCATTTAACACTAGAAAACTGTATTTAAAACAATTTTTTTTCGTCTAGATACAGAAATTTTCAAAATATTATATTTTTCTGTTGCTTATTCAATTTTGAGCATTTAGTGATTTTATAAGAAGTAAATATATTATGTTGACTCAAGTTATATATTTATTTATTTGCTGTGCTTATTTTCTAAAATCTGAAAATTTATAGAATAAAAAAAGACATCGATTATTTTAAAAATTACAGAAAAGCTTATGCTAATGAAGGCAAATATATTTAATTTTAAATTAATATAGCATTTTATTATTCTGTTGTTTCTTCAGTCTGATATTTTTCATAAATAATTATTTTTTAATGTTTGATAAACAATTTTAAGAATTTTGTTTTCAATGGAGTTTTTAAACATCATTAATAATTCCATTTTCTTTATGTCTTTCATTTCTAAGATTACTTCTATCTTTTAAAAGGCTCAGGGAAATAAACAGAGGAAATTTCTTTTTCTACAACAAAGCTTTTATAGCTTTATTTACAGTGGCTCAAAACATTGAGAATACACCTTACTTTTATTTGATAAATCCCACTTTTAATATAAATAACACATTACAGAGAAGAGCAAATATGTTTTTATATTTACCCATCACAAATGGTTTAATTTAGAGTAAAAATAATGAAAAATCAACAAAACACTTCTAAATTGAAAAATTTCAGAAGCATTTTAAATAAACATATTCATATTTTTGCCTCAACAAATTGAGAATACATCAATGAAATTTTTGCAATATCTCGCATAGAAACAAAGTGTCATTGTTAAGTTGCATGTCTTTTGACTCCTATAATGGCCTCTAAACGTCTTCGTGCCGATTCGACCCATTTTTGGCGGTATCTGAAAATATTTTATCCCATTCTTCTTGCAATACTTGTTTTAAATAGGTTTTGTTTTTGAACTACTTTTCTGCCCACGAATAATTTATGGCATCAAGTATTTATTTTAAGTTGGATTTATCAAGTAAAAGTAAGGTGTACTCTCAATTGTTTGAGCCAGTGTACATTCGCGAATTATAAGAAATATGAAATAATATTATCGAAACATCTGGAAAATAAATAATTAAAACACATGAAATCAAATAAGGAGACTATAAAAGCACTGGAGAGATAGATCACTGTATCAAACATTTGAATTTGCTATCAGTTAAAATAAATCTAAATAATGTAGAGAAAATTAGACATTTGTATTGTAACTGAGTAAGCTTAAACTTGCATACATTTAAAGAACATTTTCATTTAAAGAAACCAATTTGAACTGATATTTGGAATCAACTGAGAATCTTCCAATTCTTGATTATAACGATAAACAGAACGATTCTTTTATCGATAATTCTTTTAGAATTTAAAATAAATATTTATTTATTTTTGTTTTGTATTTTTATATTATAAATCTAGTTCTTAATATTAAAATTTTAGTTAAGTTCTTTTATTTTTTTTAAGTTTTATCACATTTAATATCGTTTTCTATTTCCATAAAAAATCGTTCGCATTTTTTCGCATTATTGATGAAAGCTTAATCTAAAGTGGATTTTGTAATCAACGAAGCGGAAGTCCGTATTCTCCCTATCGGATGCGAATAAGTTCGCGTGCACGAAATGAAATTTTGCTTTACTGTTATATTTGAAATGTGTGCTTTAACAACTTATGTTAAAAAGATAGAATGCGCAAAAAATATGGGAAAGATAATATTGATTTGCAAAATGGTTAAAGATAGATGCATGTAAATATTAAAATTATTCTTTTCCTTAAAGATTATAAAATTGTTGATCTTTCACATAAGCTTATTCACATAGGATTGGAGAGTCAATCGATCTTTTGAATCATTAGTTATAATTTTTAATATATTTAAGTAATTTTCCATAAATTAATAATTAAATCAGTTTTTATATTTTAATATTTACGCCAGTGCTTTAGAAAACCTTTATGCCTAAAAAAATATCATACATCGCTTGGTGAAATTTAATAACTTTACTTTTAATATGCATAGTCTAAACTTGGACTTGAAATTGTTAATTAAAAATTTAAAAAAAAAAAACTTTTGCCCAACAATTGTTTTTTCTTTACTGCTAAATAATACAAAAATATATATGAGAGGCATTTTGATAGGGATATATCCATTGTATCAAATGGTGAAAAATTCAGATACATATTTAAATGAAATGCACATTTACCTTTATCATGTGACTATGACGTCATATCAATTCATACCAATAATACAACTGTAAAAATTTCTGCTAATTGATGGCATTGAGAAAACATATGTTTTTATTAAATAAATGTAAATTAATGAAATTGGTAAAATAGTTGTTTTCCAGCTTCTTAAAATTAAAAAAGCACTACTTGGATAAATGGTGAAACGGTTAGAATAGATCCCTTTTGTATTTTTAGATGAAAAGCATATTAATGAAATTATTAAAATAAATTATCTTCCCAGAATTTCCGAAACTAGAAAGAATAAGTCAAATAAGTATCACCAAAAAGAATATTCACCAATATTAAAAAAAATCATATTTGTAATTTACATTTGGAAATTAATAAATAATTATTCTTATTCATAAAATAACTTTAAGAACTACAGATTAGTTTAAAAAATTTATTTATTGCTTAGAACGAAATTTTTAAAAATCATAATAAATATTTTGATTTTTAAGAGAATTTTTTTGCTTTAAGAAATTTTGCTTGCAGCATTACCAAAGAGTTGATGTCATTTGCTGTAAAGTTTCCAAAGAGGATGATTTGTAACTTTCATTGCTTCCTTAAAAGTTACTGTTCAAAATAACAATTATAGTGTTAATGCTTGTGATAAACATCTTGTATTAAAATAAAAAGGATTTACAATCAATTTAAAAGAAAAAAAATATGAATACGTTTAAAGGTTAAACTAGTTTACCAGTGATACAAGATTTTATAACTATAACTGGTGTTGTTATTTCATGACTTCTTTGGCAACTAGTTTTCATCTATCTTTAAGCATTGCAAATATGATTTTCTCCTTCCAATAGTATTTCAATCAAGGTTCTTACTTCAAAAATCTTACGAACCATCTTTTAGAAGTCAAATCTGTACTGATCCATTTCATCATCATCGCAATGATATTTTAGATGAACAACCGACTTCTTTCCGAAAGAGATTTTATGGGTCAAAAAAGAGACTTTAGTTAAAGTGAATATTGATTTTTGAAAATAATAAATGCTTGCATAAATTATAATTAACCACTTCAAAATTAATGTTTACGCAATTTGAATTCGACATTCATAGCGAAAATAAATTTCTGATCAGATGGACGAGATGGAATATGACAAGAGTTTATTTATTGCAGTTTTCTTTTCATGTTGTTACTATGTGGCCTAATAAAGTTTTTAAAATCATATATATTTTTTGAAAAATGTAGAAAGATAGATATACAATCAAATTAGTGTCGCAACTTAACAAAAATAAATTGATGACATACAATTTGAAAACCGCTTATCTAAATTTTTTTTGGGAAGATAAAATTTTTCATAAAATTTCCTTTAATGTTTATTTTTCACCACATCTACAATCAAGTTAATATTTGTATGAAATTTATTCGATAAATGCACATTCTTTTCTTATAGAATAATAGTTTTTCATTTGAAATTTGTTAACATATTATTGACGAAAGCCGTAGGTTGTATTTTTCATTAATTCATAATTTGTGACGAGAAATCTTAATTTGCATCTTTCGTCATTTATATGTTAGCAATAATAACAATAATTCGAGTATTTTTTTTTTATTATTTATGAAGAATACATGTGGGAAATGAAACCATGTATTTTCTACAATATACTAAGACAGTGATTCTCCAAGTACGAACCACGCTGTTTAAGTATTCTCGATTTCTTCATTGGCATGCTCACCTAAATTTTTTACTTAGAATTTATATACTTCTCATAATTTTACTAACTTTTAATTAAATTACAAAAAATACTTTGATTTCTTGCCGCCCATGGCGATTAGTTGGGCCGATGGGGGTATTGCTAGCAGTGAATTTCATTTAAATCTCATATGCATATTTGATACCCATGATTACCTTAAAAATTGCATTTAAAATTGTGATAGACGGTGACGTTTATTATAGTAAATAACCTTATATAATTTTATTTTTGTGTGAATATTCCTAATGGAGTGTGGATATTCCTAATCTCATATATCAGAGTACTATTGAAACTTTACTATGAGAATAAAATTCCGTCTAAATGCCCGTTGACTCTCGCTATACAGTAATTTTACTTTCTTTTTCCTGATGTCAACTTGACAGATAAAAAATCAGAACATTTATTCTTTAGCTTTCAGTAAAGAAAAACACAGGTTTAAACATTTGATAAAAGGATGAGAAAGGTTTGAATTTTATTTCAACAGTGAAAGCATGGGTCAAAGTTGTACATAAAAATATATTTTTAAAAATTGTCAAAATTCAGAAAAAAAAATTACTCGACAACTGAATTAGTATTAATGAAAAGAGAAAAAAAATTTAATTTTAAAATGATATTCTCGTAAAAAGTTAATTTTATGGAACAATATTTTCAGAAGTTATAACTGGAAATTGTCGAAATACAATTTAATTTTTTGAATTTAAATTTTAAAAAAAAGTCGTTCCGAGGTGCCCATTTCTTTTCTCCAAATTATATTTCTACCAACTTTGGTAGATTTAGGTCAAAGGTTTCACCTATAGAACCTCGACAGACACATGTAAACACAGACACATAAACAGTCTGGCCTATAGAGCCTCGATAGATACAGACACGAGCCAACGCAGACACATATTCTCATTTATTATTAATAAATATTTTGTTAGAAGTACATGATACAGGCCTTTAAAAGACTCCTTTAAGGACCTTTAGAAAAGACTCCTTAAAAAAATCTGGAGATTTAGCAACGTCATCATGAATCGAAAATCTTGGAAAACCGTTTACTAAAATGTAATGTTAATCAGAATCACCTAAACCATTTAATATCTAATGGCATGTTGTCTTAAGCTATGTTGTGAAGTTAAAAATAAGACGGAAATTTGATTTCAAAATTAAACATACATATTTCGCATGAGTAAAAAACCATTATCCTCAATGAATAATAAAATAAAAATATTTTCAAAACCAAAATATTCTATATCTATCAATTTTTATTTTTTCAGTTTGCTAGATTTCTACGTGTTCTATTTTTTTCAATTATTAATCTTATTGGTATGGATTTAAATAATTTTATTATTTTCAATAAATATTTAATTACGATGCATAGTTTGCTGCAAATTTATCTCATATGCGAATCAGAGGAAAAGAGCCTACAACAGATAAAATAAAATACCTGTATTCAAAGTAGTCTGAAGACTTGTTATTTCATACAGTTGTTAATTAATTTCTTGTCAATTCATGGAAAATGTCAAGCATACCGCAATAAAATGCAAAGATTTATTTGAAATTTGAGCCTTTCATTATATAGATTCGTATTTAATGCTAAGAAAAAAAATTAATTTCTTCTTAACCCTTATCGTGGCAAGATTGCTTTTTTGAAGAAAAGCAAAAAAAAATGTATATAGGTAGCTTCTTTAAGCTATAAAAAACATCAAAAAATAAATTTTTAAAAAATTCGTGTAATAAAAATCGTTTAATAAAACTAAGTTAAAAATTATTTTATAGTGGTAGTATATTTTTATAAAGTTGTATATATGGTATACTATACAAAATGAACATAAAGGTTAATTTTTTTCTTTTCTTAAATTCTTCTATAAACCCATTTATTATTGAAAAAATTTGTCTCAGAATATTTTTTCATACCTCAATATCTTAAAAAAATCAAATTAGGATTTAATTTTAGAGAATATGGCAAACTGATGAAAGAGGTATTATGATTATAGAACTACATCTATTACATCAATAAATAACATTAAAATGTGTCTTAACTTGAATTTAACAGTTCGAATTTTAGAAAGTTGAAACTTGTCCCTTCTTGTCAACTTTTTATGAATAAAAGATTTCTTATCTGCTTTTCATTTTGAAATTCCTTCCATACCTGTCAGAAAGATCACTTCAAAATTCGAGAATTTAAAAAAAAATGTATAGACAAAAAAATGAGTATTTATTTTTTTCTTCTGATTTAGAAGTCACAAGCAAAGTACAATTAATTGCTGAAAAACCTCCTACAGCTGTTTTGCACCAAAAAATTTCGGAAAAACAAGTAAATTTAAAAAGAAATATTTGTATTTCTCCCTTTTTTGTAAGAGGACATTATCTTATTTTTTCTGAAGTGAAGAGAGTCACTTTATATTATAAAAAGGCATGAGAATATAACACAAAAAAACCTACAAAAAATTCTGTTTTATTTCCTGAATTTTTAATTGTATTTAATTAAATTTGGCATGCCAATTAAAAATAAGAGAACAACAACAAAAATATCAACAGCTGAATTATGAAATATTTTGCTATATACAACTCAATGAGCATAGTAGTCATTTTTTCATTAGGATTGGCTTCCTCTTTTAACTGATATCAGGTGGTTGTATGAAGTCATATTTATTGTTGTTACTTATGCACTTGTTATAGACAAGCCCACTGACTAAGTCAGCGATTTAAACCGAGTTTGTGCAGTGACTTCTGAGGGTAAAGATTCCTGATCACCTGAAGGCAGAAGTTTGATTTCTAGCTCATATGAGGATGACACTACACAATCGCTTGCACAACCCCTTTTTACAGGGGAGCTCTTTCGCACACCTCACAGATAGAACACAGAGGGAAGAACAACCATGCCTAAACCGGGATTCAAACCCGGGACGCCACGATCACGGGGAAGCGCTATGGTGGCTCTACCCTTCTGTCAGGATGCTGGTAATCATGTATGCTGATAAAATATTTGAATCTTAAATATACTATTGACTTTTACGAATCTCAAAAAGCAATTTGTGCGGACTGTGGTTAAGTTTGTCTTCTTGATCATTTAGAGGGTTAATACTGAGGCGGTATGAGGTGCGCGAGGGTAGAACCTGGGACCTTGTGGTTCACAGTCCCGTAACTAAACCATTATGCAAAAGCAATTGCTCGTGCAGCGTAGTTGTTAACTGACTTATATGCTATTCACCACAATACCCTTGTTTCTTGTTCTAAATAACAGCTAACAAGAAAGAACACTGTGTCTTGAAAAACGAGTATCTTTCTTGAACCTTTAGTAGGACGAAAAGTGAATCATCTTGCCACATTTGCTCATGAAGCTAGGATTAATGAAATAAATCATGAAAGTGATTAAGATAACCTTTGCTTTTATACACAATAATAGAATGAAAAATCAATAAATAAGTGCAGAATAGCTAAAAGAATGAATTTTTCTATCATCTATAGATTAGACATCCCATAAATATTCCCATTTCATAGATTCTATGAATGAGATAGAGATAAAAATTAGGATCACATTTTCCCTTGTTGTCGAGCACCTTCTTTAAGCAGGCTGAAAATTATGTTGAATTAGTCAACAGCAGGCTTAATAATTTAAAAGATCTTTTTGTAATATAAGCATAAAGGTTCATCAGCTCCACAGTCATTTAGATCGCTTCTTTGAACATCTTGACGATAATAATATGAAGCAAATTAAACGATTTTCAAAACATAAAGGAAAGGGTGAATCTGAAACAGATGGCAGATTACTATTGATTTCTTCGAAGAAAGTATATAAACAAAATAAATTCAGGAATGTAAAATAGAAGGATATGTACAAAATAACTTTTCCTTTTGTTATTATTTGTATCTTCTACCTTCTTGTTATTTATTAAGCCATTGTAGGGTAAGTTGTAATAGAGTTTTACGGTGTTTTTTCAATTAATTAAAGTAATTCTCAAGGTTTATTGGACAAAAAGCTTCTTTTTTAATTTAGTGATTATATCCTATGCTTAATTAAGTGCATTAATGTAAATAATGCGAATATCACATCTTTCAAAAGACAAGCAATGAGCAAAAACTAATTTCGTATATTATTTTTAGCCCATGAAATATGCATAAAAATCAATTAAAAATTCTTTGCCACCATTTATATAATGCTGTGTAAGCACTTTTATTTGTTTAAATATATAATTGTACAGACAAATTCGTTCTCTTAAAGATGCAAGCAAATTAATATTCTATCAAATAGGTTGTACATTTAAAATAAATTACAGAATTTTGAAAAATGAATTTAAAGCTTAAAGAATGTTTTAGGTAATTAAATTATTTTACATACGTAATCAAATTTAAGGAACGTTGATAAAATTTAGTTCTGACGGTTGTAATTTACAGAATAGTGCTAGAACAAAACAGAAGGCAATTTGAAGTATGGCAATATAAATACCATAGTCAGGAAAATGAATTAAATTTCTTGCCAAAGTGCTTCTTAAGAGATTCATTCTCTTTTTTAGATTTATAAAACATCTAGTATGTAGTTGATTGATGTCACCTAAGATTAATTACAAAATATAGATACGTCCAATTAAACTTGGTTATTTGAATAATTATTAATTCGAATTCATCGAAAATTCTAATTTTTTTTTCTCTCCGTTTTTTTAAAAACTTTTTTTTTAAATGTCCAATTGATGTAAAGTCAAAATATCTTCTATGAGATCCTTGAAGCCTATATGAGGTTGTTCCGGGGTGCTTTTGGCCCAGACTTCATGTTTATGGGCGATAACGCGCGTCCATACAGAGCCCAGATCGTTGATGATTTTCTTGAGGAAGAGGATATTCGGCGTATGGACTGGCCCTCGAGGTCTCTGGAAGTCAATCCTATTGAACATGTTTGGGATGGTCTGGGAAGAGCCGTTGCACAGCGTAACCCCCCTACTAATACCCTCCAAGAGTTAAAAGCAGCGCTTTTGGTAGAATGGGCTTTGTTGCCCCAAGCATTTATTGACACCGTCATAAACAATATGAAAGCTCATTGTGAAGCCTGTATAGCAGTGCACGGTGGTCACACTTCATATTAGGTATGCTTTCCCCGAGATAAAAGCTTTATCTCTGATTCATAATGTAACACTTTTTGATATACCCTTTTCTTAATTCCCAATTAAAATCTTTTCCGTGTTGTTATGTGTCATGTTCTTTCTTCCATTATACTGTACCTCTGTGCCAAATTTCGTGGCAACACAGTGAATAGTTTTTCATTTTTTGCAGATTTTATATTTGTGACCTTAATTTTGGACATGAGTGTACATTTTGTTATACGCGTAATTACTTATTTATTTCTAAGGATTTTATATTATTTTTTGAAGTAAGAAAATATTTTTTCAATTTATTTTTTATGAAGTATACAAATAGGAAATGCTGAAATCGTTAAAATGTTCGATCTCTAAATTCTTGTTAATAAATAAATATTTCTCCTTGTTTCAGATACCCATTTCCAGCCAGATAAATCATTGGTTAATTTATTCAAAAACGCTACACTCCGTATTTTGTTTTTGTTGTATACTGTTTTCCAAACGAAGAGGAAATGACCAAACTACACGAAGAAGAGGAAATGACCAAATTACACGACTTATAAGTTTCCATAATAACTAGAGAACGCTGTCAACTGTAATTCAAGATCATGAGCTCTCTAGTTGTCATTTTAATTCGTTTATTGCTTGGAAATAATTACTAAAACGACTCAATTTATGTTCGACTATTGATAAAACAAATCATGTTAATATAAGTAAGGAAACGGCAGGACTCAAATTACTAATTAAAAGAATTGTAGATGTGATTCTATTTTTAGCGTGTAACAATCGTTCACTTCGAGGAACCCACGAAATAATAGCCACGCCTAATAACGGAAATTTTTAAAGTTTAATTGAATTATTAAGTAAATACGATCCTGTGTTAATGGATCATATAAACAAAATAATAAATTCTAGAAATAGAATTGTGCATCATTTCGCACATAGCTCACCAAAACAAATTATTTCTGCATTAGGAAATAAAGTCCCTAACAAAATTAAACACGATATAAAAGCAATCATGTGCTATAGTATCCAAATGAATTGTACTCCCGATATTTCCCATAAGGAACAAACTTCAATCATTATCAGGTATGTAAATTTTGGTGAGAAAGGTTAAAAATAAATGTCATTTATAGGGTTTACTGAAGTAACTGATGTGTCTGGAGAAAGACTAGCAAAGACTCTATTTGAGAGATTAAGTGAGCTTGGTTTAGATATTATGAATTGTAGAGGGAAAACAGACGACAATGGTAGCAACATGTAGGGAAATATAAAGGTATACAGTTTAGAATACTTTCTCTAAACCCGGATGCAATTTATGTGCCTTGCCTATCACACTCCTTTAATTTATTAATTTGTAATGCCGCTTCCAGCAGTATATATTGAAAAAAAATTTAGGGAATATTACAAAGCTTATATTGCTTATTTTCTGCATCTACAAAAAGATGGGAAATTCTACAAAATCATTTAAACATTAATCATAAATCTTTATGTGACACTCATTGGGAAGCCAAAATAGATTCGGTTAAGGCAGTGTATATGCAGTTTGAACAAACCTATAATTCGCTAGAAGAATCTATTTATGTACGTAATGGTAAGACAGCGGTATCCGAAGCTAAAAATTTATTGGATGCAATACAAGAAATGCCATTTATTTTATGTTTAATAGTATGGTTTGCAATGTTGTCCAAAATTAACTCTATCAATAAACTATTTCACGCAAAAACAACTGTAGACTCGGTTTTCAATTTGATCAATAAAATTGAAACTGAA
This sequence comes from Argiope bruennichi, assembly GCF_947563725.1. Classification (NCBI taxonomy): domain Eukaryota; kingdom Metazoa; phylum Arthropoda; class Arachnida; order Araneae; family Araneidae; genus Argiope; species Argiope bruennichi. The sequence goes on from NC_079155.1 coordinate 81,744,407, forward strand.
ATCCAAAATTTAAGAACAAAGTTTAATGCATTTTAGACGAAGCAGAAGTGCTAGCACGTAATTTGAACATTTCAAAACGAATTCGGAAAAGGAAATGATTATATTCCAAATTAGCAGAAGACAAAGTTATCAAAGAGCCCGGTAGAGGAATTTAGGTGTTATTTTTTTAACACTGTAATTGATATTGTTATTCTACAAATAGAAGATGGATATAAAAGTATACTAAATATTATTTCTGATTTCAAATTAATCACTGATATAAAATCTTTAGAAAAACATGAATTAGATAAATGTTGTCCAAAAACTTTGTAAAGTTTTATAACAAAGATGTAGAAGAAAACCTAATCCAGGAAATTTGTTTGCTACTGGATTTGATTTTGAACGATTGAGATGTAAATAACACACAAGACATATTGTAATGCATACTACTATGCGTTAATGATAATGAGTTATTTCTAAATATATTAACTGTCTACATTGCCAGTTACTATAGCAAGTGCTGAGTGCTGTTTCAGCAAATTAAAATTAATAAAGAATTATCTTTGGACAAGCACATGTTCAGAGTGTTTAAATGCAGGTGCTATATTAATCAATGAGAAAGAAATTGCAAAAAATTGGATTTTTCTAAAGTAACTGATGTATTAGCAAGAACAAAATCACGCATTAAATAAACATGCATTAATAATATGTGTTCGTGTTTGAAATTTTTTTTTTTTTTTTTTTTTTTTACTTCACCAAAAATTTGGTCTTCGAAAGGCTTCTTGCACCTAGGTCTCTTTATAGAGAAGACCGGCTCTGACTGTTACAACATAAAGAGCTCAAAGAAAATTTGCAGCAGAGAGGCTTCATTCTACTACTAACGTTTCTCGACTCGTTTCTTCTTTCAATTGGCTATTTTCTGCGTTTTATAGTTTCCATGGCAGGACAAAGAAGCTTCTAGAAAGATATCGTAGCTTCGGTCCTAATCGTAATTTCAGTAATTTCAAATAATTTTTTTCGGTTTTTCGGGCCCAGGGTTAATTAGCATACACCATAAATATCTGTAAAACTGTTTCTTTTAACAAGAAACTTGATATGTTGGGAAACTAAATTACAAATTCTTAATCATATGAGCACGATGGATGACTCGAGCAATAAATAGAATGCTGAAATTTCACTTATTTTTCACATTCAAACTATAGACATGCATTAAATTTTGTTATTAAAGAAAGAGATATTGTTCCATTGCATACTTGATTGTTTTAAACGATGTCAAGGAGTCGGGGGGAAAAGTACTTCTGTTTTATTTTAGGTTTAAAAATCAACTTTTTAATTTCCCCTCCCCCTTTTTCCCCCTTATTTCCTTTTTTTTATTCTTATTATTTCTCGTCTGCCAGTCAGCAAACAGATTGAGAGTCACTGCTACACGTGAGCAATTTTTAACATGATTGAAAATTCTGCAGGTGAAAGGTAATCTAATGTAAATAAGGCATGTCTAATGTAAATAATTAAATAGAATGAAGGCTATGAACACATTATGCTAGATGAAAATGCAACTGCTAACGCAATGCAAAAATGCAACAGCAGTTTATTATTTCAAATCATCACAGTGTAAACAGCATGCAAAATCGTAAGCATCTTAATTATTAAAATGCCAAATAAAATATTAGCTGTATTTCGGACGCTTCATTTCAAGTAGCAATTACACATTCTTTGAAAAAATATTGAAATACTTATATTTCTTATCTTTATAAATATAAATTTCATTTTGAAGTATAAAGCGCTTGAAATCTAGATTAAAATTTAAAATATATATACACATATTGGATGAAATTTCCCCCGTCGTCTATCAACTTCTTTCTTGTCAAAATAAATGAAAGGATGAAATGCCGAGAAAGGCGACATAAAAAATACATCTACGCTGCTTCGAAGCACAGGGAAACATTTGATCATTTGAAGAATTCAAAGTTTCAAGAAAAGATCAGTATTTCGATAAATAAATAAAGAGAAAGAAAGAATTTACGCAAAGCAATAGTTTCTCTATGCTGCTAGATTTTCTTTCGCCAGACGATATTTTTCTTTAAACCGAGTTCACATAAACGAATATAAACAGCAATTAACTCCAACAATTAAAAATATTATAAATGCAATATATATTAATATTTTTAATGTAATTAATATATATTTGTGTAAATTATTTTTTGTAAAGATTTTTTTATGAAAAAAAATTAAGAATGAAATTGTATGGAAGTATACTTTATCTTTAATGTTTTTGAAACTGAATATATTCTTCAGACTGTAAATACAGAGAAATAGAAGAGGTAAAAACAATGAGTCCTTATTATATTGAAAAAGCAGAATCTTAGTTAAAGCTTCATTTATGAATAATAATTATGTTATATGTCATTACTGTTTTAAAAAAATTGATGATATTTATAATTTAAATTATCTAATTTTAAAATCGTGTTATGGTCTGTTTCATTTCTATTGCTGTTAAAGGAAAATTAAGAAATCAGTAGTAAACCAGCGGGAGGGATCTTTCCATAATTTCTCGCATATTCTCCAAAAAACTTGTCATGCCAGAGAAAGATCTGCATGGCAATGACGTACAATAGTTACAAAATAGTAACTTTTGGCGCAAATTTAGCATTTTTAATACATTTATCGCGTCATTCTTGGCGGAGTTTTTGTCGATTATTCCATGGCATGCCATTATAATATTCGAAAATCAAATTTGTGCTTTAGACACGTTTTACTCGACCAATTTAAACAAATATTTGACTCAAAACTGCACTGAGAGTCACAAAATCCCATACAAAATTTAATATGTTTAAGTCACTTGAGTTTATATATTTTTTTAAAGCACAAATCGACAAACAAGCAGCCATTTGCTGGATTTGGCTAAAAATTTGAGCCTGGTGTCTAAATGTTAAATCTGTGCACCGAATCGTACCCATCTAGCTCTCTCTCCATTTTGTTGTAATCGTTTTAACTTATATTCGAACAACCGGACAACCGGAAATTCATCTGAAAAGATTTTGCTCAAAATTTGATAGAAATATGCAAATTTGGTGTAAAGACCGTATACCAAAGTTCAATAGTCTAGCTCAAAGTATTTTTGAGTTATCTTTGTCACAGAAAGACAGTTTCCAAAAAATGTGTTTGTTTTTTTTAACTCAGAGAGATCAAAAATGTGGAGATTAGTCAAAATCTCGAGTTCGAATTTCTGATGATTACTTTCTCTATACTGCATATGCGAGAATTATATAAATAAGACAAACATTTAAAATTGCTTAGTCTGCATCATTTTCAATGACAACATCAAGGAAGAAATAGGATGTGAATTTTACTCAATTATTTGCTGCACAAAGGTGAATTCAATATGGATTTCATAAGTATGACGGTGACAACACCTTAACGAATACTACCGCACTTAATTTCGGTACCACATGAAGGGAATAATGTTGGATCCGACGAGTCCAACATGCACTAGACCTTCGTACGTGACAGTATTTCATGGTACTGTAGTACTTATTTGGTGGTATCAGATTTCGATTATTTGAACATTCCATTGGAGACGAGACTACATCAAGAGAATAGGGACCCAACAATATCAAAACAAAGCAGCAGAAAAGCAATGGTGGTTTTTGCATCAGAGTATGTTTACTTCACAAAATTCGTGAGTCCATATACCTTAAAAATTCCGTGAATAGCAAAGGATATATATCCCAGCATTTTCGAGAAATTTTCACTACAGAAAATGTTTGATTAACTTAAATTACATTTGATGAGATTGAAAAATATTTTCCCTCGACACTCAAAGGATAGGCTCCTAAGCTCATCAGTAAGAGAGCAGTAGCAATCGAAAGTTCAAACTTCAAAGAAAGAATATGGCGAATTGAATTCAATGGAGAATATTAGGTAAGAACTGCAAGCAAGTGGAAGTGGTCCTCTCCGTACTTTCTAGCATATTCTCCAATAAATGTACTTGTCTATTATTAATCATATGCCATTAAGGTACAATAATTACGTAAGAGACATAATTCTAAACATGTTTATTTTCAGACCCAGATAAGTATAAAAAGTAACGATTTGTCAAAATATCGTGTTCAAAGTTTTTAGCGATTTTAGTACTGTCTTTTTATGAACTTCTTATACGAAAAAAGTAAAACATAAATATTCTTCGTGTTTGGTTTTTCAAAAAGTTCTGAAGTGCTGTTTAATAAATTCGTTTATGCCTCTTTAGGCAGAAGGTAATTTATTTTTACAGATTTATGAAGACTCCATCATATCTTTATTACCGGAACTAGTATACACAAAAGATATTCGTCATTAAAGTATTAATAAAAATTAACTTTAAACTCATGTAATGCAGGCGTAAAAAAATAGAAAAAAATACGTAACCAATCATTTCACCATGTACTGTATAATGAAAATACCTCCTTAAACTTCCTTCAAAAACTTATAAAAATTATGCAAAATAATATAAAAAACTTAGATATATTGTGTGTTGGGCAAAAAAGTTTTTTTTTTGTATTGTTAAACAATTGTAGTTATATTCCTTATTTCAAATTGATGAAGGTTTCTCTTTTTTGTCTGCATAATTCATGAGATTAAGATTTTAATAGATAGTCCTATTACCCAATATTATATCTGGTACATCCCTTTCAAGAGCTATTGGTCGGCGGTGGCCTGGTGGTAAGGTCTAGGCTCGTGAGCCATAGAGTTTCAGGTTCGAGACCCGATTCTACCGAAGAGCCGACTTATAAGGGGGCCTGTTGAACGTTAAATCCGTCAGAGCAAAACATCCTCCAGCCGGCGTGGCGTGGTGAGGTGTGGAGAGGGAGGTGCCCGCTCAGGTGTCGTCCTCGTCATCTGACCGCGGTTCAAAATTACGAGATCCGTCCCAAAATAGCCCTAGTGTTGCTTTATAAGGGGATGTTAATATAACGAAACTAAACTCAAGAATTCTTATTGAAAAAAAAGCAATTTATTGTGCAGATGACAGTCTTGATTGTTCTTTGTTACAAAATATACTTAAAAGCATAAATAGAAAGAAATAGTGAAGCATTCACGTTAAAAATATAATCTGCTAACTATTAATAATGAAAACTAGAATAATACAAATATTTGCTACCGATGGAATTAAAAATAAATCCTGTGCAAATTTTTAGCTAATATTTATTTATTGATAGATGTGCAAGAACTATTAAAATATTTCAATTGGTTGTTCAAATGTTTGATATTTTTCAGATCCCCTTTGGCTTTAAAATATTGTTTGTGTGGCAAGAAAAGTAACTGAAAACAATTTCGACACAATTGTGGCCGGTTTCAAATTTTTTCTCCAAGTTTGATTTTTAACTACAATAATCAAAAAGGCTTGTAATCATGATCATATAATTTCAAAATAAAAAAGTTTTTAAAATCCAATTTATGTCAAATAGTAATAAAAATGTGTAGGAAAAATGATTTATTAATAAATTAATTCTTTTTAAGCCACATCATTAATTGTTAAATTACATAAAAATAAAATGTAAATAAAAATATAGTGAAAAAATAAAAATATGCATCAAAAATAGGTTAAATAATAATAAAGAGTTACATAGAAAATGTTTTATTAACGATTTAATGTGTTATAAAATCATAATTCATTATGTTCAATCACATAGAAAATCTCACATAAATGTAAGCAATAACACTGATTAACATTTACCATACATTCATGCACAAAAAAAGCAAAAAAGCAATAGAGAGAGAAAAAAAATTATTATAAGCAAAAAAAAAAAAAAAAAGTAAGAAGATTCAAATCTCTTTGAAATATCGTTCCATGCATTTTTAGATCTAAATCGTTTATCTATATTTCATTTTATAAATCTAAGGTAAATTATATGGCAGCGATAATGTGCACATAAAAATTGGATTTAATATCACGTGTATATAAACCCAAGAATTAAAACAATGAAAAGTGTTTTTCAACATATACTTCAGATTATTTTTTTAAAAAAATGTTAAAATTAGTGGAAAAAACTATGCCTAGTTAAAATTGTAATTATTGAAAAACCACCTTTTTTTAGAAGTAAGACAAGAATGAATTTTTGCAATAATACAACTCAGATGTTAGTATGGAAAAACATTAGAATGAGAATTTTGATTAATCTCTAATTAAAAATTTAATTAACATTTGAAAAATTTCTTGGTGATCGCTTATTATCCAAGAATAAACTACATGCCTTATTTTGTAACTAACTCTAAAGCCAACTAACTATCTTGTAAAATGTTTCGAATTATTTTTATGTCATCCACGACGAAACTTACTGAAAATATGCAACTGTTTAAATATTATAATGCTAAAAAATATAGATCAACGACATTGGGGTAAATAATTCAATCCGATTCATTCATTGTAGGTACTTATTAATTAACGGTGAAGGATTGGCGATTCGTTGGCGAAAACAAACAATCAAATAATTGTATAAACAGCATAAACAGATGCTTGTTTTCTTCTCTTTTTCTTTAGAAGCACGCTCATAGGGTTGCAAAACCAATTTGATTTTGAAGCTACATTTGGCGAGTGTTGGCTCTTTCAACGGAAATTAATAAGCACCCATTGTAGACATGGGAAGATCTAAAATATCAGTCATATGCTCAGATGTATGGGACATAAAATCAATTCCACTATGAAAGGAAAGCAAGTAAAGTTTGAAAGGTAATGAAGAGGAAGTTGCAATTACTCCTTTAACCCTGTTGATGCGCATTATGTTCCACAATTCTATTTTTGCACGTTTATTCCGATGTAAATTTTTTGTATCAACACCATATCAAGAAAGTTCGTTTTTTGCATGCATATATAAAATATTTTATAAATAGTTAAATTTTATTTTATAAATACGTCTTTAACCTTTACTTTATATATACATGCCAGTTAGTAAAAATAATTTTTTCATAAAAATAAATTGTTTTTAAACAGAATACAAGTTTAAAAATACATTTTTATCAATGTACTTGCCTATATTTTTTTATTTTAATTATTATCTACTTTTCATTTATTAATTTATAATTTATCACCAAAAATATTAAAGGACTTTAAAATAGTACTTTATAATAGCATATGTAAATCAATTTTAATCAATTAATTGATAAATAAGTTATAAAAATATTAAAGTAGTATATTCTCATCGGGAACACCAAGTGTTCATTTCTTTACATGAAAAATGAGTGAAAAATCCATAACAAAATTTATCTTTCCATACATAAAGCATATTTAATTAAATAAATTTGTGTAATAACATGGCCTTATTTTGCACAAAACTTGTCTGTACTGAAAGGAGATAAGAATGTCTCATGCATTTCATATTCATTCAGTACTGCAAAAATCACAAATTTAAAGCGCACTAGTGTGAAGGAATAAGTTTCATTTGAAGCAAATCTTGTATTTCTCAACTCTGTTTTTAATGAAGTCTATCATAACTTTAAAAATTAGAGTCTGAATACATAAAGTACATATAATAGTTATTGATTCAGTTGTTAAATTAAATATATAAAATAGTATAATTATTACTGGTATTAAAATAAATAAAAGAAAAATTAATTTGGCTACTATCTTAGTTGTTTTTGAATAATTGTACAAAATCACAGTATTTCTATGTAAATTTACATAAACGAAATGCCAATTCTTTGTATGCAAGCATACTGGATTTCCTTACAAGAATATATTGTCACAAAGCAATAGTTGTAGAAGGCTCTTGTTTTATTTCAAAAGTTCCGAGCTTTTCTTTCTTCCCTGGAGGTATAAGTATTGTTTTGAAATGTTTTTTGTCTATACGTCTGGATCGTAAAACATATTCTGATATTTTTCTTCAAGAAAAAAATATTTTTTGTAAACGATCATGCTTTCACTCTCTTTTCAAATGCAACAGCAAAAATTCCAAGCAAAAAATAATCGCTCTTTTCGTTCAATCCTGTCATAGACTTCTATATAAGAATGCCATTTAAAATAAGCTATCAAAAATAGTTGTGTTAGTTTTTGCAACAAAAGATTTCTGTCTGACATTTCTATCGATGCTTGTCAAGTAATTTCAACATGATATTCTAAAAGAAAAAAAATCACTTCTATAGGCAGAATATCACTATTGTGTTTAGATTTCTTAATTCTGATGCTTTCCAAAGATATTGTTAAAGTCAGGAAGTATTTTTCATGTCTTAAAAATTCAAAAATATATTTATTCAGTGATATTAATATATTTACTGTACAAATCTTCACTATTCCTAATTCACAATTCTTAAAAAAATTCATAAAAATATTATCGAAATAAAATAATCACAAACAAATATATTTAATAATTTCCTTTAATGGAATGGCAACGACCTTGTAAATAAATTCAGTGGCTTAAAATAGACATCATCTTTCTTTTAGTCAAAGCTGTTATTAATGGATTGTTCAAAGCTGTTATTAATGGATGTAAAAATTAAATATGTGTATGATATTTCATTCATTTTATTTTGAATGGTAATAAGTATACTTAACATGCCTCTGCAAATACGGTGCTTTTTATTACTTAGTTGTTTATGGAAAAACAAAACAAAACAATTCGAAAATGAGAGCCATTTTTTCTAAAAACCTTCCGAAGATATCCTGCATAAATGAGATATATCACAGGGGCTTAAACAATACCGCTTTGTTAAATTTACGATACTACTTTAAAAAATATGTTTACAGCCCGATGTTTAGATAATATTAATTGCTCATAAGATGCATTGTAACGGTATTATCTTTCACGTAAGCCACAATGGATGCTTGCAAATTTCAGTTATGTAAACAAGTTCTTTTTTTTTTCTTTTTTTTCTTTTTCCTCCCTCTTCATTGAAGAACCTATTTTGTAATTTTTTCTTCCTTTAAGGCTTACATTTTATGGCATTTTTTAGAGGATAACAAAACAAAAAAGTTTTTTTTTTTTTTGGCTTTTGAAATTTTTATATTTGTCTGTGTAAATAATGTCTAAAGAAAATTTTTAAATTAAATACGTGCGAAACCAGTATTGTACAATTTCTTTTATAAAAATTATTCAAAATTTAAATTTTTTTTTAATTAATCAAACCAGTATAAAAATAAGTTTTTAAAAGTTTTAAGGCTATAAAAATAGTTTTACAAAATATTTTTTTCACTAAATATTAATTAGATATCATAGTAAAATTCAAATAATTATTTATAAACCTTGGCAACTTATTGTTAATTGATTACTTGATGTGATATGAAAGTCATATTATATGATATTTATTACAAAATATGGATATATAGATATAGATATTAATTCTATATTTATTAATTTGAATTCATTGGTAATCGGAATTGCACAGTGATGCGTTGAACTGCCTACTGCTAAAGTGTTAAATCATTGCCTATATTTCGAATTTATTTTGATTGATTCAAAGTCAAAAATAAAAATGGAAAGAAACTGTTATCATTTTTGATAATACAATACAATAAAAAGTAATATATATATAAAAAGTAATAATAAATTTCTTGCGTTTTGACTTATAGATAAACTCATTAGATATGAAATATTAAAAAAAATTAAAATTTTATTGCAAAATTATGAATTTAACGTGTTATATACAGTTTGGTCGTTAAAATTGCACATTTATTTATTAAAATAATTATTTATAAAATTAATAAAAATCTGAAATTTTAATTGAATAGTTATAATTATTATTTCATTTATTAAGACTATTTAATAATTATTTATTTATTTTATATCAATAATAATATAATATCTATTAAAACAATTAAAAGTTTAAAAAATCTTAATTGATATTTTAACTAAAAAATTGTCTTTCTTTTCTTGTTGTAGATCTTTTTAGCAGCTTTCTTAATTCAATTTTTAGTCGAATTATTTTTATGATTCCACCAACTTCGAAATAAATAAATTTATGTATTGTTACAAATCTGTAGTTTTGCTATCCGGCACGAATAGAGTCATCGTAAGAAAGACCGTTGTACGATCTGTCCTGTACGTGCTGAGATCAATGCACTCAGAGCTTGGCGACAGACTTGGCGAGCATTTGGCGGATTGGCGATAAATTTGGCGACTAAATGGATCATACTGGAAAGTTCGAGAAGTTTCATGATCCATCCAGTAGGAACCATGTTACACTCTGATATGCCCTGATTGGTCTGAAGATTCTATCCCCGCCTCCCGGAACTATAAAAGGCGGGCACTCTGAAGCTGCAGTGAAGTCGTATGTATCGTCAAAAGTCGTGTGTGAGAGCAGTCGGAGTCGCCGACAAATAACAGTTTTTTGGAGTATTAGACTGCAAGTGAGCTGCTGAACTATAGCGATTGATTAGCGGTATTTGTGGAAGAAAAAATTTTGTAACTGTATTTTAAATTAATTCTTCACTAAATTCCTCCATACTTTGATAGTTTGTTAAATGTATTTTATCTTATATAGTAGAAGAGAGAGAAAACATTCCTTGATTATAAAGGACTATATTTATTAACTTATAAAAATCGAAATCAATATTTAATAATTTACTTCTGGATGAATCATTAAAAAAATTTTGAATCTGTTGAGTATTCATTTAATGTGGAGAGAAAACTCAAGATGTTGTTAGACGCCTAGAGGAATAAAAATTGAAATAAAACATAGTGTCTTAAGTCATTTTAGCAATTGAAAATGTCGACACTTCATAAGTACTCTCTGGCTCCAAAAGAGAAACAAAATGGATAACAGCGGACTGTTGAATGTTTTCGTAAGTACCTTATCATTCTAATGATTGAAAGCCAGGAAAGTGCATTGCACACGCAGATTTCGTTGTCTGGACTCCTCAGTCACTAGATCTTGACGCAGATTTCGTTGTCTGGACTCCTCAGTCACTAGATCTTGATCCATTCGACATTTTAATCTGGAGTCATCTAAATCACTCTTTAGTAAAGTACTTGAATATGCACGGCAAGATATCAAATCACCGTCGCAGTGGCAGAAATCGAATATCAAACCCACTATCTTGGTTGGTTCAGGAATCGTTTCTACGACGTTGCAGATTTTGCAATGTCGTTAGCGGCTTCCAATGTGAACGACAGAACTCTTTGGAAAGAAAAATTCGAATAAATTTTGTGCGTATTATTCCCATCGTTCCTAAAAATGCACCTAAAAATATAACTTTTAATTTTGCAGCTTCTTTTATGTGTTCTAAAATACATATCATTGACATTCAGGCTCATTTTTTCTTTTGACTTTGCTTTGGAAAGATATGTTTTACTTTTAATATCTGCGTGTGCAAGTAGTTGAATGGCGGTTTTAGATCATTTGAGTTCCTAAGCAGTGAACGTTATGAAGCCCTTCTTTTTTTTTTAAATTACCGGTTTAATTTCACATTTCAAGATATTTCTAACAAGTGAATAATTTTTTCAGTTAGTATTTTTTTATTATATGAACTTTGTGTATGAGAGTTTTTTTTAACTATTAGTTTTCCAGACTGCCCAGCATCTATATTTGTGCACTATATTATCAAAGCAGGTGCTAGGTTTTATAAATATTCCAACAATTAATTAAAGCAAATGAAATACATAGGAACCTGACCAATTATACTTGGCAAAGTATTAATATTATCATAGTATTTCATAGTACAAGAAATTTGTATTTGTTTAACAGAATCTAATCCATTCTAAACCTAGCGGACTTAGGCAACTACCTAATATGCCGAATTTGAAATCCGAAACTGTAATGACTTGAAAAGTATTCTTATAATAATTAGTTTAAATTCCAAAAATTCTTAGACCGTATTGCATTAAAAACTGATTTGGATCAATAGAAGGAAATCTAGTATAAAAAGTCTTGATTAAAAAATTTAACCTTCTCTTTGACCCCTTGGGTCGATAATTCAGGTGTCGATTGATTGTTATACCTGAGGTACCCAACATATGACATTAGTACCCCGAAGGTATGCGTAAAAGGTGTTGGTAACAGCGGAAACACAAAATTTGCTTGTAAAATAATTGTATTTCTCTAAAATTTGAATGAAAGTGAATTTTTCCGATTTGACACAGAGTAAATAATGAATGCTTTCTTCATTTTTTGTATAAGTATTTGAATTTGAATATTTTAATGTTTAGATAATATTAAAAAGTTATGCACTTTTAAAAAATTTTATTAAATTTTCTACTAATTATTTTTTTTTTTGTAAAAGAAATATAGATGCAGTATTGTAATCATCCAAAAATTCAAACAATATTTCGACGAATTTACACGTATTAGACCTCTTTTATAATCTCGAAAAACATATATTTGGCACTATGTCTGTCTGCCCATCTGTCCGTCTGTCTGTCTGTCTGAGACAAAGATAATTAAAAAAAAAATTTACACTAGACTGATGGAACTTAGTATATGTTCTTTGTCTACCTTTGCCTGGTTTATTTTCCGATGGTTCACCAAATCTGCAGATTTCTATCAAATTTTGTGCAAAATCCATTCAGAGGAAGTCTATCTATACGGCTATCAGAATATAGTTAACGTGATAACAACAAAACGATGAAAGCTAGATAGATAAAATTTTTTACATAGATTTATCATCCAAAATATAGATACTTATCAAATTTAGAATCAAATCTATGAAAGGGTTGACTTTCTGTCGGTCCATACTTTCAAAAGCATATAAACTTGACCTTCTTTTACGAGAAACTCTCTAAATTTATGGAATTTCATATATGCTTTGAGACTACAACTGCTGCTTCATATTAAATTTTTTTTTCAGTCTGTTGGAAGAAACAATCTAAAACACAAATTCAGCATTTTCGGGTACGTATTGCTAAATGCCAGGGAGAAATCACAAAGGATCACACGATAGATTCAGTAAAAATGCTAAATCTGTGCAAAAGATGAATATTTCCTAATTATTTTTCACCACTGCAATGCTAGGCATTCGTGGCCTTATCGGAAGTCCATAATTTTATTCGGGCGACGGGGGTATAACTCTTTTTATTAGAGAATATGCAAAAAAGTTTGGGAAAAACCACTCCCAAACTTTCGCCGATTTGCAGTTTGATTTTTAAAAAAAGAATAAGTATTATTAATTTTTTTTTGTAACTATCGAAAGGAAGTAATAAGATCTTAGAATTAAAATAATAAAATACTTATGCAACCAAACCCAGAATTTGTGGAAGCAGCGGTATAGCGGTACTCATATAATTTAAACAAAATATAAATATTAGCTTGCCAAAGCTTCAGGTATGAGACTCAGGTATTAGAATTTGAATCAAATTTCAGAAACTCCGCTTCATAAAACAATTTCATTGATTGCATTGAAATTGTCTTGCATTCCGTTATAAATTAATGAAAAATTATTTCAATGTTGCTTTTATATTTTAGAACGAGGAACAAATATGTCGATAAGAAATAGAAAATATTGAATCAAAAATAAACCCATAACATGAAGATCAAGCCTTTGGTAACGAACAAATCAAGTCGAATTCTTAATTCGATAATGTAGACAATCAGCAAATAAGAGTCTTCGATGTCAAACCACGCGAAGAAACCTATGGCGCCTTTGATCAGCGGTAGCAACCGTTTTTGATTCAATAATTGAATTATGTCTTCAAAACAGCAAATGATTTGAAGTTAGGGAACTGGTTTATATATTACTAATTACCAATTCATTGCATGATTTGTTCGTCCACTTCAATTTCCTTTTACCATCCATATAAGTAACATAATGATATACTATTAATATAATGATTATGTGATGGAATGTCTTCTATTTCTTTTTAGCACCCACGCGCTGTATACAATGCAATGGCCATATTATGGTCATCAAATTAATGTAACTTTAAAAGAATAAAGCAGCAATTTCAATTTAATCATGACATTTTAATTCAACCATTAATACTTGTCAATCTGTGAAATCTGCAGCATTCTGTAAATAAGTGATGAATTTTTTGAGCAGAATATTGTTAATGCTTTTTAAAAATTAAAAAACATAATTTCAAACTTTAAATATTTGCAATTGTTTTTTAAGTATATTAAGTTTGCATCCATTGAAAGTATTAAAATAAGTAGAAATATTTATAAATAAGAGAATTTATTATAATAATAAAGAACAATTTGAAACTGTGTGTGTATGTATCATTCGCTTAATTTTAATAATCGTTAATTTTAATCATAATCGTTGGTTTTAATCATAATCGTTAGTTTTAATCATAATCGTTAATTTTCTTCTATTGTTGAAGAAGTATTGTTGTTAAATATGATACATATATACTTCGGATAATGGAAATGTCCTCCACGGAGAACATTATTTTTTTTTCTGCGATTACATCGGATATTGAGAAAAAACTATATTCATATTATTTTAATGTTTTTTTTAAAAAAAAGTCTTCTAATGATACTAATATAATTGTCTTGCAATTTTCTACTCTCAATTTTAACAATATTTCATGAAATTCAAGCACTTTTCTTTGTCCCGTCGAATATTTCATCGTTTAATTTTTTTCTATTGTTGAAGAAATATTATTGTTAAAAATCTCCACAGTACCAAGTAATATGAAAACGAAATTACATTCCGCAAAAAGACAACGTGGAATTAAAAACATATTACCCAGATACTTAAGCTTTAACTGACTCTATAATGGCCTGGGACTCAACTTCTCAATTTTATAATTCCAAAATTTGATTTATTACCATATTTATTGAATTGTATGACAGTTACAAGAATTGTATCTATTACTTCCATTTTGCAGATGCAATAATAGGAATTTAAAAAGTAAAATAATATATTGCAAAAAAAACCGATGGAAATCAACTCATCTTTGCGATCAATATACGGAAAAAAATTAGAGTTATTAAGGAAAACAACTTAATTTTTTTTATGAGTAAGTATTATAGTCAGTCATTAAAAACGTTATCATCGCTGACTAAAAACAAATATTCCATAATTTCTAAATTTAGAATTCTTTCTTGCAGCGTGTCAAGAAGTTTACATTAGCGTTAAGAAATCCAACTCCCACGAGACCATTGGTTTTTCGAATAATATTCTGTGGACCGGAACCTATTCATAATGAAGTTTTCTACTTAATGAGAAAATAAAGAGCAAAAATGGTAATTCTTCATCAACTAAATTCAGTCTTATTTTCTGACTTATGCGAAAGAATAGTGACTCCCGTATTAAGACAAATGGAAATTTGAAACAACAACAAAAAAATGCAAACAGCTGACACAAAGACAGAATTAAAAAAGAATTCACTAAACTTTAATCAAAACTTTGGGGAATGTATGATTTACATTTTTAAATAACAGAGTTTTCAAATATATTCTTATAAATGCATTTAAGAAATAGTTCAAGATGATTGTTTATCGGTTCACTTTCAAGATAAAGATTTAACAAACAATATTTTCCCATATCACACAATATTTTCCCATGTCACAAGACAGAATTATAATGTTTTTTTTCCTACTAAAATTCAATCAAAATTTTGGTAGGAGTGCGTGATTTTCCTTTTCAAATAACAAAGTTTTCAAATATATTCTTAAAAATCCGTTTAAAAAATAATTCAAGATGGCTGTTTATTTGTTTACTTAACAAACGATATTTTCACATATCTGTTTCCACTTTAAAAATTGATGTAAATTGAACGAATAAAAAAGAATCTTTAGAAAGAACATTAAAATTGTTAGCACTTAGATGGAAGGGATATTTTGAAATTTCATCTGCAAAAAAGGATTATATAATTTTGGTTGGAAAATGCATAATTTAGTTATACAAACGATCAGAGTTCTAAAATATTTTTCAACAAATCTATTTACACAAGTTTAAGATGGTCATTTTAGTTAGTTACTAGATAATTAATAAATAAATTTTTTTCACATGATAATATTTCTGAGTAGATATATTATCTGTAAATTAACATGTATTTAATACATTCTATAAGACAGATTGCTGGATTTTAAGCAACTAAATTTAACGTCTTGTTACTTCTTGGGTAGTATGGGTTATCGCTAATGAGGTTTTAAAATTTTTATTAGATTTTCAAATTAAAATTAATGACAATTTTAACAAGTTTACTCAAAAAATTTGGAGAATATTTTTTCTCAAATATATTTTTACACAAATTATCAGTGGTATCAATTTTAGTTGCGCGAAATGTTTCTCTAATTTTAACAGATGGAAGAAAGATTTCTAATTATATTTCACAATAATACTTTTCATTATTTTAATTATTGAGTTTGTATTGAGGCGGATTTTGATGATATTGAATATATTATTAAATATTTAACATATTTATTATCGCTTGTACGTTATCGTTGCCATATATTGAAGAATAAATTCTTAAAATAAACATTCGCGTGCTACGATGTTTCGGACTAAAATTTCGAATATCCTTCATATATATACTTCAATTCGAAAATTTCGAATCTACTTCATATATATATATATACATACAAGAGCAATAAATTAATTTACATGTACATGGAATAAATTTTTCTATAATTTATTCTGAAATCCAAACTGAAATTAGTGAAATTATATAGCTATATTATAAAGATAGCTTCCAAATAGTTTCCATTGTATTTTTCGAATTAAACACTACATGATGGTCTTAAACACTGCATGATGAACGTAATAAAACTTTTTATCATTCTTTTTACCATTTCAAAGAATTTGTTGAGGTATTTTTTTGTTCGTATTTATTTCATTCACTATTTCAAGTATTCGCCAAAGATTTCGCTGTCTGGAAAAAGAAAAAAGATCCTTAAAAAAAGAAATGAAAAAAAAAACTTAAAACTCAAAACATCGTTTGATGTTATTCTTCTAAATAAGGAACCCTCTTGATGGAATTCGGTCACAGCGTTTGTTGATTGCAAAACACTACAGCTTTAAGTGTCAGAAAAGAAGACTGTTGAAAACCAGCCTGATTTTCGAATTATTTCCTTACATCATGGCAATGAAGAAAACAATTTATCGCATTTGATATTTGATATCTAGTTTTTTTACGCCCACTAGATGCCACGAAAAATCGTCTAATAATAAATTATGCTAGTTAATTATTAAGTGCGAGCGTGAATTCAAAATTGTTAAATTTAAACTTGAACAAGTCGCCGATCGTCTATAATTAAAAGTGATCAAGTTAGCAGAAAAAGGAAAGGTGTTTTAGTGATTTTAAAATGCCCTTTCTGTAATCGAAAAGTGTCTAAATGTCGTATAAATAATGACATTTTGATAATGTGATTTTTTTTGTTACAGAAATGGCATTTTAGAGCTACAGAAATAGAGTAACCTTTTTTACTTTTCCTCTGAGTTAATGGCATGTCCTCAATTCTTTTTGTTTTCACAAATATATTGGTCATTAGATATGCTATATAACATCCTAAAAATATTTCAAAAGTTAAACTTTTCAATTTCTTACTTAGTGATAAAAGCTAAAACATAAGCTTTCTTTTTAAAAATAAAAATTTACCAAATATTTGATCCAGATAATATTCTTCTTTTGAAAGCTATTGAGTTTTATAAAGGGTGTCCCAAAATTAATGCAAGATTTGAATTTGCCACCGTCTGTACAGTTAAGTATTAGCAACCCTATTAAAAACCATTTGACAGCTGGTGGTTTAGGGTTAATAAAAATGGAGCGCTATCCGATAGAACAACGTGTTTTCTTTGTTGGACAATACAATATTTAAAAAATAATGAAAGTCTGGATGCCACCGTTCGGAAATTTGAAAATTGACCCCTTAAATCATGTGATTTAAAACCACTGGATTTCTTTTTATGGAGTTATTTGAAGTCAAAGGTTTATGCCAACGAGCCCATAAACACCCGTGGATTGAAGAACGAAATTCAGCGCTGCATCAACGAAATTTCAGCCACATTTATGCAAAATAGCCATGGAAAATTTCAACAAAAGAGTGCATATGTGCTGGCAAAACAGTCTGCTTACATTACGTTTTATTCCATACATAACCCTATTCTGTCTACTTTACAATTCAATAAAAATATAAAAATTAATGAAAAAATTGTGTTTTTTTTATTTAATTCAAATCTTATTCTATTGTGTAATGATTTATTTTTACTAATCCTAAACCACCAGCTGTCAAATGGTTTTTAATAGGGTTGCTAATACTTAACTGTACAAATGGTGGCAAATTCAACTCTTTTTTGGGACATACTTTATTTACTATCTGAGTGCAGACTAATGAAGAGAGATTTCTTGTGTTAACTTAATGAAGATTTATCATTTAGCTTGTTCATATGCATAAACCAAGCCTCTAAAAATATTGTATTCTCTTCTTATTTACTTCCGTTTGAGAGTGGCATTTACAACCCGACAAAAATGATTGTATATGTTTTTGAGGAACCAAACTAGAATGAATGACATTCATAAGTTTAGTTAATAAATATCCAAAATTATGTTTTCGATGACGGCTTGTATCAGTTATTGTTTTTGTTTTTGTAGACCCAGCGACAAATTCGAAAGGAGTTTTTGATTTTGGATTATTTCGAAACCACGAAAGAAGTTTTATTTCCGATTAAAATGCAAAAAAATATATTTCCTACGAAACCCATATGTTTATCATGCATCGTTTCGTTATTTTTCATCAATTTATAAATATTTATACTTAATTAAAATTATGATAGTGTACTCTAAAATGCAATTAACTTCTCACGCACATCGAGATGAAATTAAATAAATTTTTTCGTATGTACGTTATTGTTGCAAAGATTAAATTTTTCAACATTTCATGCAGACAGACGAAGCAAGCTTAAACATTTGCATACTCCGATACTTCGTATTAGAAGTTTGAATCTCTCTTAATTTTTATGATAACCATGAAATTTCAAATATTTATTTTTAATTACAATTATAATAGCGTTACAAAAATGTCTTAATATTTTCACCAGTTAAAAATACATATGCAAGTAAACAATCACAGTAACTAAAAAATCTCTCATGGCAAACCGGATGGCAAAGTTAGATTCCTATACATCTAAGTTACCATATGGCAACATAAATTGTTGATGTTAGAAATAATTAAAATTAGAGCTTGAAAATCACTTTTCAGCCCTGAACTTCTAAGATGCTTCAGTTACCGAAACACTTTAAATACAAAAGTTGTTCATATTATTGAGGCGCTAATTTGACTAATTGTAATTATTTTTCTATCTTCAATGTTAAGAAAGTTATTTCGTAATGAAAATTTGCAAACCACCACCATTTCTACCCCCCTATTACATACATACATACATCCGGGGCTCTAGGGACTATGATCGGTAAAGAACTGAAGAAATTTTCCCGAAGTCTTGTCATGAGAACCATTACAATGGTTAGTCTTCCTATAAGAATCTACCTAAAATATAATTTCCTTTAAGAATCAGTAGCAGTAGGTATGAAAAGCACAGATTAAAAGTATATAGTATAGATGCCTTTGACGACTAGTTTGTTCGCCCAGAACATCAATTTTCTTGGCTGTCAAACTATGAATACGGATTTGTTTAGTTTAGTTTAGTTATATTAACATCCCGTTGTAAAGCAACACTAGGGCTATTTTGGGACAGACCTTGTAATTTTGAACCACGTTCAGATGACGAGGACGACACCTGAGCTGGCACCCCCCTCTCTACACCACACCACACCAGCGGGAGGATGTTTGGCATGACGGATTTAACGTGCAACAGACCCCCTTACACGACGGTTCTTCGGCGGAATCGGGTCTCGAACCTGAAACCCTACGGCTCACAAGCCGGGACCTTACCACCAAGCCACCGCGGCCTTACTATGAATATGGAATGTATTTATTTAGAATTTCACTTTTTTTATAAGACTAAAAAATTTGGAATTAATCTACTTAACATTACAACACGTCTGCAAATAAAAAAGTGTATATATTGAATTGGATTCACTTTTTGTAGTTGGCCTGCATCTCATGTCACTCCTTGTTAGAAGAAAACGCGAGAGCTTCCAAACGTACGTTTATTGCACGAGATATTTATAGAAGTAAGTGGTGTATAGGAAAAAGTATGGGATTACATACTAATAAAAAGGAATTCATACAAGTGCATTCATAACAATTATCATATATAAATTAAATGAAATGGAATTAATTTTTTACTTATTATATACGTTATTTCACAGAATATGATCAGTTATTTCATGAAGTAATTTGAAATTTTTATAAAATAATTCATTTATAAACTTTAACGGAAACATATGAACTAAGAAATATAATAAGAAGTAAAAATCTTCCTTCAGATTAAATTTCCAAAGAAAATAATTTCTTCCCTTATATTATTGTAACATTGGTAAAAGCAAGTGACTGATTGGTTTGATGAAATAATTAAATTAATTTGCATTTTCATCATAATAATAAAAATAATATCCAATTATATCCATAATAATATCCAATGTTAATAATTTTTTTTTAAATTCTATGTGCGTTTTATAGCAATACTTTTTACTAATTTATTTATCAAATTTCTGATTGCATGGTGATAGGATTTTAAAAACATATTTCTTGTGCACTTTATTGTTTCTACATACTTAAGAATAAAATATATATTTAAATTGATGCGTTATCAAAAAGAATAATAAAGAAATGTCATTAAGCACTTTTTCTATAAATATACTAGTATTACATATGCAGTAATTGATAAGTGTCGTTGTAGGAGTCGAGCCATAATAGGAACTATTTTGAACAAATCACAATACCAATACTATTGTCTGCGACGAGGAACCAACCAAAGATTTTCTTTTTAACATTTTTTTTTCTTCTGTAGCAGTTGCGAATAAAATTTTAAGTATTGGTAACTTTAACAATGCTTGCAATTATCATCTGTTAATGATTACTAGCTGCAAACATCATACAAAAGAAAGTAAAAATAAGCTAGCCTCGATGAAATGCTGACATGCATTTAAACAAACATATTTTTTTAATGTGTATATTATTTTTAACTATAAAAATACTGTTATATAAAATATTATGACATACAAAATCTTCTTATTGCTTGTTGTTTTAGTTATTAATTCAAATGATAATATCAGTAGATCCAAACGATTTTTAAATTATTTAATTATTTAAAAATGCAAATTATTAAAACAATTTATTAAAACTTATGCAAACAATTTATTAAAACTGCCAAAAATTTAATTTTTTCCTTAAATGATTTCTAATTTTTAAAGAAGATGATAAATTTGATAAACCATTGAAAAAAGAATTCATAGGTAAATAATCAAAACTATCTAATATGTTTTCAATCAAATATCGATGCTTAAATGATCTTTTCTGTGTATAGGAAGATAATTCTAATTACGTTTAAAGTTACATTAAATTAATTATTTTTAATTAATTTATTTAAAATAAATTAATTAATTGGTATGTCGATTTCACTAAAACCTTTATAGATTGGATATCTTCAGAGCATATTTCAAACTTGAATAGAAATTCAACTCAAATAATTGCAGAAATTTTTCATAGAAGTAAATGTCAGGCTTCGATTAGAAACTTCCCAGACATTATTACAGTCATGAAATGGATTCAAAACAGATCACAATATAAACATTTGTTAGTAAAATGATCATAACACCAAGCCTCTTGAACAAATTCAACTTTTTCCGATAAATTTTTGTACATCAATTGCAATGAAATCAAGGCCATTTCTCATTAAAAAGGTTAATTCCAAAACTGTTAAATTGCACAAAATATCCAGCCTATAAAATTGTGCTCCGATAAAAAATAAAAATTGTTCAGGCTAATATTTTGTTTTCGTATCTTCTGCCTCAATCCCTTCTCAACAAAATTAATCTTATCTTCTTCATTTAAATTCGCAAGTACGTTGGCATATATTAACTGCAACTTTCTGGCATTCAGGGAATAACAACTATTGTTCTTTTATATTCCACAATATTTATATTCAAACTCACTAAAACCTTATACTTCATAGCGCGCAAGATCAAAAAGTGAAGAACTATTCTATGGTTCCAATTTCTGTACCGTATAAAATATTTACGAATTTCACTTTTATTTATATTACATGTTATTATTTTCTTCAAACACCGGTGATCTATTTTTTAATAGGTAACCAACCATTCAAGCAGAGTTTCTTTAATATTCTCTTTTTTTCACTCCTGGACCCTTTTCAGCTGTAAAAAAAATTCAAAATACCATATGAGAGTGTAAAATATCTTTCCCGCACAGCTGATATGAAAGTTTGAAAATAATTTAATTCAATGCAATAGTGATTAAATATAAATTTAAAAAATAAAATTATCTCAATAAATAATCTGCGGTTGATAATTCCAAAATGACGTTTTAAAGACTTCAATCAGAAATTAAAAAAAAGAGAAGTTTCATCACAAAAAAAGACAATTGACTTATATATAGTAAAAAGTAAACTAATAAACTTGGAACCAGAAAATCTATCATTAGCTCTCCACTATTCATTTTCTAACATGGCTCTGGCGAGTTGGCATCTGAATATCAGATGATGTCTCAGACAGTCGAGCCCATTTACTCAGAGGGAGAATGGTAAGAAATGGATAGAGGTCGCTGTGAAATAATAAGCTTATAATGAATACAATTATGTTGAATTTAGTGTCGTTTCTTTAATACTTTCTTTTGATATGCCTTCGGTTCTGGATTATGAGGGAATGAATCTGATAAACTTTGATTTGCATCCGTTCTCCCGATTTATTTAATTAAACTTGTCCGGTATTAATGAAATTCTTACGTCATACCCGCCAACTCGTCAGAGCCAGTTTTTTATTAACTTATAACCATATTTTAACCATATTTTAAATCAGTTAAATCATATTTTGAATTGGTGTACTTTCAATCATTTCCATTTTAAAGGAATTGAAGATATTGGAGCGCAATTCAAAATGAAATGAGCCAAAATGATGAATCTAATTATATAAACAAATAAAAGATTAAATCAGCCAATGTTTTTCACTCCAGAAGTAAAGAATTACTTATTTTAGATGCGAAGAATGCTTATATAATCTAAAAAAATAAGAGAAAATGATTATCATAAATTTCGTTATCCGTACTCGCGTCTGTCAGTTGAATATTATTATTTTTTTAATCATAAGCTGTCATATTAAATCCAGAATTACAATTACAGAAAAGTCCATATTCGACGATGCAAAATCTTATGAACAATTTTAAGTAAATTTGTCATGATGAAAGCTATTAAACGTCACCGTTATTATAGGCAAACTGATATAAGAAATTTTCTCTCGGTCGTTTAAGATTAAAAAATAAATTCAACAAAATCAATTTTTAAAAAGCGCTTTTATTGCTGAAATAAAACGTAGAATTTCTTTATTTTACTTTTGGTTGAAGATGTTTAATTTATTATTGTAAATATTATGAAACCGAGAAATCGTTTTCTTTTTTCTCAAATTCACTGCCAGATGGCGCCATGCAGTTGAATACAGAATTAAATTAAATTAATCACTGAATTGAAAATAAATTCTAAAAATGATAAAATATTGTATTGTAATCTAAAATGCATAAATGAATAAAATTCCAAAATTTTAACGCAGCAGGTAAGAAATGGAAAGTCGATAACAAAATTCTTTTCTTTGAGAGCATGAAAGAAGACAGATTAAATAAAGGTCTATGAAAAAGGACCATTTAATCATTTTATTTTTTTAAAAATTCCAATAAAATTATTCATTTTTTAAGATTTTGAAGTATATTTTGTTTTAATTTTACTATTTGCCATTATTCTAGTCATTCATGCATAGTTTCCAATAATAAATACATCATAAACATACATGTGTCACACAAAATGAAGGTACTTCATCTATGGCACAACAAATAACTTATAAAACAATAATGAATTTAGAAAAAAAAATATTGTGTTAGAATAAAAATAGTCATCCCAAGATGCGTAATGTTAGCGTTCGTATGGATTCATGATTTGAATGGACTTTAATTAAGATATACAGACATTTATTTATATTCATTATTTATAATAATATTTGCATGCAATCCAATCTTCAACAGATTACAACAGCAATGCACTAGCTTACATATTAAGCACGGAAAAAAATCTCAAGACGCTACGCTGCAATTCAGTATTTTCTGAACCAAGTTCAGCAGTTTCGTCGCGGTCAGAAACATCGAGGACCATCGACGATATTCATTCACAAAAGCAATATCACAAAATCACAAAGCACAAAAGCAACAACTTGAATAGTTCGATTGTAGCAAGGCATTTATATACTTAAGGAAAAATCCTGAATTTTCGAGAAAAAAAGTAGACATTTCACAACGACAAGTCACCGAATATGTCACTAAATCAAAAATTTGAAGCCAAGAACTTGGTTAAAAGGCCAAAATATTTTCAATTAACAGAATTCTTAACATTATTTTCGGAATTAACGACAGTATTGTTTGCTAATTGTTATTTAAAATTTGAAACAAAGGGGAATGTTTTTTATTCTTTCACGTAAATTTTATGCTTCTACTAATGATTTTATGACATCTGTTAACAGAGGGAAAATACACAAAGAAATGATTTTCAGAAAATAAATTCTTTCGAAATCTCTCACCTTTTTCATCAAGCCATTGTGCTTTGAAATGCTGTTCAACATTGCTGTTAACAACTGCCTAATACAGTATAGTATCAATACACTTATACGTCCTATGTTCATATATAATATTAAGATTTGGTATACTTGCTTATTTTTACGCCCATAGAGGCTTACTTGGGAGATTTTCAGAATTCACCAAGATATTGGACTTATTTGGTGATTTTTAGATTAACCCTAATCGCCAAGTTCTATCTTTAATAATCATAAAGCTCTAGAGGTCACGCCATTTGATTTAAGAGCTACCAAACTTAGTACATATATACTTTGGAAAGTAAGAATGTGGACCTAGAAGTCTGTTTTTTTTTTTTTTTTTTTTTACATTTTCATTATAATGTTAATGAATTAAAAATTAAATGAAGTTTTGAAGTTTTTCCATTATATCGAAAATATTAAAGCTTAAAAATGATTTTTACACAATTTAAAATTTAAGAAATTGTCTTTTTAATGATACCAATTTAATATTCATTTTTAATATACAGAAATATTTTTAATATTCATTCAGTTTTTTTTTCTTTTGAAGACTTTTAAAATAACCTTTTTTGTCTAATTTCACATAATTTTTGCCTTAAAGTGCATACTGTTTTTTTTTTATTTCATCAACTATTTGATGCTGTGATTTTTCCATTGTTGAAAGCTAAAGAAGAATGATTTTGTTTAATGTCTGTATAGTTTAAGAGACGTATAAAAAAAGTTACATTATTGTGAAATTTAGAAGATAGATTAACTGGATATTTAAATTTCTAACAGCGCTATGATGTTATGGGACTGTCTCCCTTAGATAGGTTCATGTGCACCATACACAGAGCAAGTAAGATAATTAAAATTACACGGCTTTAGGGTCAAATAATTTTTGAAGAATCATGGACATGAAGTTATACCTAAACGATTCATCTGAAAACAATTATAACCAATGTTTCTGCCAACCAACTGGTCTCTGAGGTGATTAGCTATATATAAGAAGCAAGAAGTTACATTAACGAGTGTAATTGGCGATTTTAAAACTACGCAAAGATCGCCAAGCTCTATTCTACATAAAATGTCAAGATGGTAGACGACGGTTTGCATTTTTTGGTGATTTATCGCGGAGTCAACAAGATCAAAATTTTCTTTCTATTGCTTTAATTTTTCATCATTGCTAATTTTTAATTATTTTTTCATTCTAAGCTATTTATTTTGATAATTATCCTAAAAATTGCAATTTCCACATATATTACTTTAAATTTCTTATCGGAAATAGCAAACCAAAAACAGAAAAAAAATTCGAATACCAAAAATGAGTTGTAATTAGAAATTAAAAGCGGTTCCAAATAAACTTCACAGTTTAAATAAAATTACCCAAACCACTGAATGAAAGCTTTTCAATTCCCTTTAAGACATTTACTTGTTATATAGATTTTCAGAAAAGTGAACTAAATTACATTTTCAAATCAAAAAATGAACCCTAGAAATATTTTTTAGAATCCCAATAATACTATTAAAAAACGAAGACCATAATGGTTAATATAAAATGCATTCATCTAATATCTTTTTAAATGCTTAAAGAGAGTAAATGAATGATGAGATAATGAAACTGTGAAAATTACTCTAGTAGTAGAAATCATTAACAGATTTAAGATTGATGATTAAATGCTAAAGATGAACGATAATTTGGAACTTCAATAAAATCATCATCGTGATTTTCCATTAATAAATAATTGATGTATGTATTATCACAGTATTATTTTCATGAAGTAAATAAAATAAAGATGATTAATCTAATATAAATCGTAAAAATATATTGAAATATGAAATTAAATGGGCCAGTTTATTAAAAGAGGAACCACATAATGTAAACTGCCTACGGCTGCAAAATATCTAAATCTGGCTCTGTCTTTAGTTAGAGCAAAGTGTTTTTCCTGTCTCTCACACAGGCATGGATTGAAGAAAAGATGAGAACGATCGAAATTGTAATCATAACGATATTATCAATGATTTTAAACTTTTTAGCACTATTGCAAAAATAATTTTTTTGGAAGTCCAAAAGTTAAAAATAAACAACAAAATAACAATTTATAATAAATAAATAAATTTTAAAACATTATACTATAAAAGATTTCTTGTAAAATATTTTTTCAGTGAAAGTTTTTTTTTTTTTTTTTTTTTTTTTGCAATGTTTCGAAATAGCCTGAAAGAAAAGAAAAAAATTGTTCCCATTCAGATGCAGATAAGAAGCAATCGATTTGCCAGCGTACTGTAGCGCGTCCCGGGTTCAAGTCCCAGTTCGGAAATGGTTGTTCTTCTTCTGTGTTCTATCTGCGTTGTTATTGGGTTTATTGGCGCAAGAGCCATTCTTGGCCATACTGCGCCAAGCGTATGGTTCAAGTGTTCTATCTGTGAGGTGTGTGAATGTGGTCCCTCCCCTCTGTAAAAAGAGGTTGTGCTAGCGAATGTGAAGCATGAAGTAGCTAAGTCGTCCTCTTGGCCCTAGTTGGCTCTACTGAAAAAAAAGGGACGCTCCCTCGGCTTAAATCGCTGACAGATAACTGTCAGCGGCCTTATAAAATGCCGTAAGTCACAATATACACACAACTCAGAAATCCATTTAATAAATAGAGATATAAATTTAATCTGAAATGAAAATAAAGTAAAATATTAATTTTACTATTCGATTCACTTTAATTATTTTGCGAAAATTTTAATTCCTTAAATCTCTATTTAACAAATAAAATTTAACTAATAATATTTTTAGCTTTTATAAAGGACAATTAAAAAGTATTTATTATCATTATTAAAATGGCATAAACATAAAATATTTCTCATATATTATTTCTTCAATAAGTTCAAGGAGAATATCTTATCTCAAACATTGTTCAAATACATTTTACGGTTTAACAGATTTCTGATTGTACGGATAATATTTCGTTTCAAATTGATGATTAAATAGAAGGTATATTGTACATATGAATTTTTTTCGTGATTGAAATATTTTGACCACTTTTAATAAAATGAATTAATTCCCTTTATTTCTTGATTAATTCAGGCCTATGGCAATTAACAGTGCTTGCCCGATTCAATGTATATGTTACCGTAAAAGTGCAGAAATCAGTTAATCTGCAGGTCTGCTAGCTAATCTGCACATTAACTAGGGTGATCCGTTTAAGTGCAGAAAATTGTTTCATTTCTCGAATTACCTAGAAAATCTGCGAATTGCCTAGATAATCTGCGCATTACCTACTAGTGTTCACGTTAATCTGCTCATTACCTACTAGGCACTCGTTAAAGAGAAAATAAGATCCTTTCTGGAATAACAGCAAAGTTTCTATGCTCTTAAATTAAATGTTGTTTATTTATTTTTTGGTATTTCAAGAATCAAGTTAATACAATCGAACAATCAAAACATTAGTTGATAGAATCAATGATCAATCAATTGAAAAACTTCGATACAAAAAATCAAATGGTTTAACATATTATTGCAATAACATAATATTATTTATTTATTTTCTGATATCCAAAGAATCGTGTTAATACAATCAAGCAAACGACAAATTAGATGATAGAATCAATCACCAATCAATTGAAAAACTATAATACAGATAATTAAACCGTTTAAAACATTATTACAATTAAGGAATTGAATTTGTGAAACATACGATAAAATTATGTTACTTATCAGTGCAATCTAAAGATTGGTGACACTTTGAATTTATAGTAATTGGTTTTTATTTGTGTTACATTTATATTCGCAGTCATATTTTTTGAAACCTGGTCCGGTACCAAGAGATTGTTTTATTGCTGTTTAACGTAAAGATATTTCTACAGCAAGGTCATCTTCTGCCGTTAAAAATATCTCTTTGCAAACAAGGAATTCATATCTCGCATACAATTGTTTTTAAAATACCCGTTTTAATGCCAAATTTCTCGTCCTTAGCAACATTATCTAGTGAAACAAATTTTTGAACTTTAACGATACTGAAGCCGCTAATGTCCACATTCTGGCCTACGAAATTCTTCATACCAATCTGTAGTTTATGAGTAAAAATCTTTTTTGATTATTTTACGTCCTCGGATGATTTAAGTGCAGACTCTACTTTCGCTTATATGACTAACAACTTATTTACAGACGTTTCCCATTTACCTTTATTGGCTGGGTGTGTCTCGATATTTTCTGAAAAATATAGCTTTCCATGAAATTTTTATCATTAACTTCAAAAAGAGGGTGGAATCAAAGATAATCAATTTCAAAACATATCATAATACTAAAACGGTAAAAAAAAAAAAAAAAGCCCTCATCAGGAAGGCAAATTCCAGAATAGCAGAATTTTTTTAAAGGATGAGTTTCAATTTTCTTAACATTTTTGTTTTCAAAGCTCAGAAATCAAAATTAAGATTTCAAAAAAAATTTTACATAAGTGTTTTTTAAATAATTTATAAAATATATGTTTTTTAAACGTAATAAGGTTCATCGGTTGGCTAATTATACGTAAATTGCTTCGTATGTCTTGCATGAAAAAAAAATTGTTCAAATTAAGCTTTCAGTAGTGATAATTACAATACATTTACAACTATCAAATTGAAAGCGTAAATACGTCTTGGCAATAGCTACTATTTAAGATAAAGTTTTGCAAAATTTTAATTATAAAACTTTTTTTTCTTGAATAATTTCGGTGTATGTTTTTGATCTAAAATCATTTTTTGCACTATATTAAAATTCAAATAATACTATATTTAGTGATACTAATTTTATCTCTGTACTGTTTTTCTCTGATTTTTTAACAAATTTTTAAAATATTTTAAATACCTTCTACTACAATTATTTTTTTTCTTTGTTTTAGCTATTGGATTTATACTCACACGTGCTGCGACAATATTAAATACATTTTTGTGTGTGTACTTTATCGCTGTTATATAATTACAAGTAAATTTTCAAATTGCAATGAAAAATAGATGATTGAAGCCTAAAATATTATTATGCTACGATATTTCACACTAAATGCTTCAGATTTTTTGATAAAAAGTTGCTTAACAAAGCAATTTAGAAACTATCTAAGCTCATGATCATATCAGTATTATTAAGGTATACAGTATATTAACATTATGGAAACAAAAAATTTCAAGTAGGGAGGCTAGATTTAAAACCCAAATTAAAATAATTAAATATCTTTGCCAAAATTGGTATCAAATTAAAAATTAGCGGGTATGGTTTCCTCGAAACTTTCTCGCATGCTTTCCAATTAAGATCTGATCAACCTGCCCGCATAAAATTATGGAAAATGGGTAAGGCCGCACATAGCATTGATGAACAATAGTTATCAAATATAGATCATTGACACGAATTTAATATTTTTACGGTATCAATCGCGCCAATATCTATTTTGAGCAACATTTTTGCCAACTGTTTGATACCAAAATTTTTTTCGTAGATGATTAATGAACCAACTTACTGTTTTCACTAGAAAAAATTTCCATGAAAAAAAAATACATTTCACATTTGTTTTAAATAACTAAATGGAAAGATGTAACATCAGAATACATGCAGTAATATGATAATTCCTTTTTTCGTTTATTTCCTGATGTAACAACAACATATATAAAGCTTTACTTTTATAATTCAGATTGACTTTAATGGATTTGAAGCTTTTGAATCACTAAACGAGATAGAGCATATCAAACAGAATTGTAATTTCGTTGCTTAGCTTAATATCTTTTTACCTTATTTCTAGCAGACTAACAGGCAGACACAGGCAGCTTTACTTACTAACAGTACCAATTTCCAACTAGGCAGCTGCCTAGTGCCTCTAGGAACAAAAAGGGCCACAAGTTGGTGGATTAAAAAATTTATTTTTTTAATTGCCAAGTAAGTAAGTTTGAGAAAAATATAAATAAATTTAGTGAAATGTAAAATGCAAGGACAATGTTAAAGCTCTATCAAGTATTATTAGAAAGGTTCCTATTCTTTACCTTCACTTAATTATTAAGAATATTTATAAACCTGAATATTTGATTCTGCATTAGTGCATACAAAAATAAATACCGAGCCAAGTTGCACAGAAAATGGATGAGAAAATATAATAGACCAATAAAAACCAACATATATTCACAAAGTTAATAAACTAAAAAGATTAACTCGAAATAAATTATTAATATGTTAAAATAAGTTGCAATACTAAACTATATTAATTTTTTTTATTAAAAGTAGAACATCATAAAATGGGCCACAAGATATCGAATCACCACTGCTCCTTTCAAAATCCCATGCATTCCCAGTTATTTTCTCTTGCCTAAATTATAAAAACATTGTAGCTTATGAAATATTTAATTCTATCGGTAAATTCTATCGTAAAATTCTACAGCACAAAATTCAGTTGTAACAATATTGTTACCACTTTCATCATAATATTAATAGCAATTCGGATTGCAGAATAAAAGCATGGAAACGTCGTGCAATATTTTATGCTAATAGAAATGGCAGGCATAATTTATTGATGTTTTAAAAAAAAACTATTGAAAGATTTTATTTTTTAATATTTTTCTATAAATACGTGGTGTACCCTCTTCAGGTTTTTGAAAAATAAATTTACATTCAATGAATGTGTATATATCCTGCAATACTGTTATTTAATTTGATTAAAAAAATTTTAAGATAATTTAACTTTTTCTTAATAATCTCGAGAAATTTGACTCTCTATTGCTGGAGACTCAACCCTGCAGTGCAAGTGCTCCTAGTATACAGAGCCGTATCATTACACGGGAAAAGTTGTCAATTTCTAGAGACTTACAACTTTAAGAGAACTCTCGAACCTTCTAGATTTGTTTGCATTGATTTAAAAAAATTTTTGTACTTTAATTTAATTGTAATGGCCACGCAATCGAATTTATTTTAATTAAAATTAAGTATTGTTTAAATTAATTTTGGAGCAATTTTCTTGTAATTTTCCTAATTAATAGATATTTAAAAGTGTTATGTTTTATTATTTTATCATTTTAAAAACAATTTGACGATTCATAACTTCAAAAAATGTTCTGTCCCGTTATTAAATATTATTTAGATTGTGGTAAGGAAAGTTTCGTTAGATTTTTTTTTAATTACTTTAAATTTCAGATTCAGATTTTTTTTATACGCGATATATTGAAAGTTAGTTTTAGAAAGTAAACTAAAATTAAGTATTTTGTTATTTCAATTTGTCAAAATTTACTGCTTTAAGCTAAAGATTAAATTATAATGAATTATAAATATTTTCTTTTTGAAATTTTGTAAGGGGAAAGGGACTTTGAAATCCGTATCGCATAAGGACCCTTAGAAGGCTTAATCCACCATTGCTAATCGGGGAAAGGAAATACCCGGAAGTAATGCTGATCATATCGGAAAACTCAAAATACAATTCATAAAATTAAATAATGAAAAAATGTTATGAAGTTTTGTTCCCTTGTGCTGTTGGTAAAAATAGAATTCTTATAAGCCGGAAAGACATCTAGGTAACCAAAAAAAAGTATACCAAAAATTATGTATTAATGTAATAAACTATTTAATAGCTTTTCCGAATCTAAAACGTGATAAAACGTATTGTCTTATACATAGAAATATTTAAGTAAAAATATTGCATTTAGCTTGACGCAGTTCCGAATATGATATTAGAGCCGTCTTCATTCAAACCTAATTTTATAACATTTAATTTACTGAAGCTTCAAACTTTGCATTAACATTGTCATGCATTTATTTGAATAATTGAATATCATGATAGGTTATTAGAAACTTTAACAATAAGATTATGCAAAATTTTTTTACTTTCATTTTTATTTGCTTTGGCATGGACCTAATACTGCACTAAAATATCATAAAATCTGAAATGAATCCAACAAATATTATGATAATTCAAATCTTTTAATTTTTAAGTTTTAAACATTATTAATGAAAACATCTTTGCGCAAAGAAATGATTGAGAATGGAAGGGTAATTATTGGAAGTTCTCAGAAATAAAAAGATTATTCGATGGATAAAAGAATGGGGGTAAAGATTAGGAACATTGCACTATTACATAAATTATTATAAAATACAGAGATTCAAATCTTCAGTTCTCATGAAAAAACAAGATGATGTAAATAATTAATATTGGCGTATTCTCCATGTCATATATTCAGCCAAATTCAATTAATCCAAATAAATAATTTTTCAGGAATTCTTCATTTATATTATATAATATAAATTTGTATTTTATATCTTCTATGTACAATTTGATGATTTAAAAAGTCGATCCTGGCTACATTTTTGCAAGAAAAAAAAATATTTTCAGCATACTTAGTGCAAGCTTTGCAATAAAAAAAAAATTCTCTTTTGCTGTTAATTCAAAGTTGAAGAATAATTCGAATTAAGCAAAACCTACCTCCTCCGTTTCTGTAGCATATGAAAGGAAATCTCCAAACATTTCCAAGATCCACAGCAAACCCTATCACGGCCAGCAAAAACTCGGCTTTCTTGTCCCAGGTTTCTCTTTCGTCGTCCACTTCCGTAAGGGCCGGTGGGGGACACGAGCCCTCGCAGACCACCAGGGAAGTTCGAACTTCCTGGCCCTGCAGCTCCGCTTTGAGAGAACACTTCGAATTCGAAGTCGGAACGGGCATTATCGTTTGCAACTAGTTATTTTTTGCAGACGAAATTTAGCAGTTTGTTTTTAGTTAATGCTTTCGCTTTGTTTTAGATGTTTGTTTGTTTTTTCCTGCGGGAAGTCAGCTTTCGCGCAGCTGGTCTTTCTTCTGTTCCCGCCTCATCTGTTGCTTCAGTGAGAAGAAATTTCGCTCCGGTAGAGGGCACCCCTAGAGAGTTTTCTCTCATTTGCTTTTGCCTATGCGGCGGAAAAGTTTTTACCCGGATATTTTTGGGTGAGTTGCAAAGAGAAGAAATTAAACATTTTTGCTGTTAGATAAAAGAAGTTTTAACATGATATTTCATAGAAAATCTTTTTTTTTTGAGGGGGGGGGGTGCACATTAAATTATGGATATTAATCACTTAGCAAATTACTTTTCAGAAACTGAAATTTTTCTTGTAAGTTAGCGCAGTTTTTAAATCCAATGAATGCAAAAAAGAAAATACGTTAACTTTTCTAAATTAAACAATCAATTTTTTTTATAATAGCTACATGAGAAAAACAAGACTATTTTATTGCCGTACATTAAATATTAAAAAAAAACTGTAGAAGGAATTAAATTTAAAAAAGAAAAACAATGCTTCTTTTAGGGGATAGCAGACTATATTAAGTGTTTTTGAGAATTATTCACCTAGGATTAAGAAATTTTTTATGTACATGTATTGAAACATATATACGTCAAATATCTAAAGAAAAACTCTTTAAATAAAATACATTATTTTTGAAAAAATTTAATATTACATAATTTTTAAAACTTTCAAAATATCCCAGGAGACTTAATTTTTAATTTTTCTTCCAATTTTTCCTTATTACCTTATATAAATTTACTTTTAAGAAATCTGTGTATAATTTTGTAATTTCAGTTAAATGTTTAGAAATATTATTAATTTTACGAAATATTTATTAATAATTCAATTTTTTAGAAATATTTTTATGCACACGTACTGAATTTTCTTAAGAGTTTTATGCTTTCCTGAACTAAAATTGAAAAATTCGAAAGATAAAATGCATACCTTTGCTGCATACCATACCTAATGCTGTTTCCTTTTAATGTTTAACCGAAATCTTTATCATCAATTTTGTTTAATTTTTTCAAAAATTAAGACACCTGGAACATTTCAAAAATATTTCAATTTAATTAGAATATCATTTTGTGAAAAGTCATTAAAATGCTCTGTTTTTATCCAAGCTCTTCAATTTTACATTTGGACAATATATTTTATAAAGTTATTTTAGTTCAAAATAAACATATATTTTGGTAATAATGAAAATAAAATTTCATATTTCCGTTTATTTTTGCTTATTTCAAAGTCCACTATCCTCTTAAAGAAGCTTTTCAATAATAATGTGATATCTTTATGATGTTACACAGTATTCAGAATAACAAAACAATGATTTAATTAAACAATATCATGTGCTAAGAGAGAACGGATTGGTTATTAAAATTCTAGTCGGCCCTGGGGACCAGGTGGTTCTCTTGGATATTGGCTATATTTAATTTCATTTAAATCGTTTAGATGTTCTTCATATTGTAACGCGGTTTCCCAGCATATTTGGTTCCATAGGAGATTCCAGAGCTTGGCGACCATTTGGCGACTTTGCGACGAATTTGGCGACTTTGGCGCCAAAATAGATTATACCCAAAACATCGAGAATTTTCCCGATCCGTCCAGTAGGAACCGAGTTACGCCTCGAACGTTCCTGATTGGTTGAGAGGATTCTAGCCCCGCCTCCTGAGACCTATAAAAGGAAGCAGCCGCAGCTGCCGGGCAGTCGTGAACCGGGACGGTGAATTGAGAAGAAGTCGGAAGCGGCAGAGCAGAGCAGAGCAGTGTGAACCAGTGGTGAGTCGAGTGGTGAACCAGTGGTGAATTGAGTAGTCGGAAGCGACGGCGAAGAACTCATCTTCCAGGGACTAGCGGAGCAGCGACGGAGTAGAGCTGCTGTGTATACTGTTGTATGCTGCACGTCTCGGCTGAAGATAATCGTCTTCTGTGCTGTATATAGTTGTCGTCTTTGTGCTGTCCTGTGTGTCTTCGTGTAAATAACCGTCGTTGTTTTATTTTCTACTGCCGCCTGCTGATTGAGTGTTCTCCACACCATATAACCCCCACTATCCAAACGAACCCCCGGAAATTTCGTAACAATATCCATGATACCGTGATATGAGTAAAAATACCAGACATTAAAGTTGTCTTACTTTAACTGCTTTACATATGTTCCGTTCATTGTGAACATGAGTCTTTCAAATAGATATCAATCCCACAGCAACATAGCGCTATTAAAAGCGTAAATACTCTATACATCTGTCTCCCAGCTTTCTTGGAACTTAACTTCACTCTCCTATTCACATCATTAAACAGAATAATTGTTTTTTTTTTTTTATTTTTTTTTTTAGTTTTCAACAATGGAAGAAAATCTCTCGATTAATTTTTTGATGAAACACTAAAAATGGTTTGAATTTCAGGGACACAATGCAAGGAATTTGCAATCTTACTCAAAGTTCTCAATTTTATGCGAGAAAGGCCGCTAACACCTTCATTAGAGAGTATGCGGACAAGTTTTGGGAAGCCCCCCCCCCCGCACTGATTGGAACATGAAAAGAAAATTTAACAGTTCCTGCAAATTTTATAATTAACTTTCAATTTGAATTTTTAAATTCCAAAGAGGAAACCTTAAAATAGTTTTGTTTTTAATCTTTATATGGGAATATCGAATTCAAAAGTTCAGTTACTCTAAAAACCATTCATTTGAAAAAATGAGGGAAAAAATTATTTTTAAAAGAGCAAAATGCATTCTTTTCTCTTTAAAACTGTCAAATGCATATCGTTGATTTACACTAAATTTCAGAATTAACTACAAACTGTTATTAAGTCTTAAAATTTTTTAACAAGACAGGAATGATGATTCATTCTTGCTTGATACACGTAAAGTAAACCAATGTAATTTTAGTATTTATTGCGCGGATAAGAGGTGGAAAGATATAACCTTAACCTTAAACAGACTTCTCCGACCCGCTCTGATGCATGCAAAAAATCTGAATGGCCAGACCACCGCAACAGCACCACTGGCGGGAATTGTGGTTGAGTACTAAGGGCCTTCACCGGCCACTGTACAATCCTTCCCTCGGGAAATATGTCCCGTCATCGAATAAAGAAGCCGACCCCCACTTTTTTCTGTACCCACAGGGTGGCGAGAACCAGTCACCATGCCGGGAGCTTCTCATCCTCAATTACGAGGTGCCCCCTGAGGGACAAGTGGAAGGAGATAAGTAACGTAGCGAGAGCAACTGCTGAGAGCCACAATAAGATTTCAGATACCCCCCCCCATCTCCCATTCGTCATAAATGGCTTCGCAAATGGCAATGACTGCCGTGGTCTGATATTATTTCACCTCACATCAAATTTAAATTTTAAAATAACACATATGCACAAACATTGTGTATCTATGGCATCCAAGGTATATCCCAGTCTCCGGGTATAACACAGCATAAGACAACGTACCGTTAATGTTAGAATTTACATGCAGTCACAGTCCTGTACTGTAACATCGCGTTAAATAACTAATATCTATCTCTATTAATGATAAAAAGGAATTCGTGTGCGTGTGTGTGTGTTGGCGTTCTTCAGGTGAGACAATTATACTCGCAAATACCAAATTTGTCACATGTATGCTTGGAGGCAGAGAATGCTCATTTCAGAGTGATTTTTTTTTCTTCAAAACTTTTACAAGAATTTTAATTACTTCAAAATTAAGCTGAATTTTGTCGTTTTTCCGCGATAACTTCCAAAAGTATTACTACACAAAATTGAATCTTACAGTCTTAAAATTAAAAAAAAAAACTGTTTTTTTAATGATATTAATTATTTTACTTTTATTGCGAATTAAGCAGTAAAAGCAAATACTATATTTATTTTCAGCATGCCATATTTGAAAATGGCTATTAAAGAGCAAATGGTTTTTGCGATATATGATATACGAGATTTTCATAGCTTGCTTCAATGTGTTAAGCAGTCTGAAAATAAAATATGAAATATACAAGCTGAGTCATCAGAGTATTCTGAATTGGAATTCACAATTTGTTTTTGTAAAATATGAAGATCTAATGTTTTAAAGAATATTAAAGACTATTTTTTTTAAAAATTATTCACAGATATCATCATACCGAGCCAATCGTGAAAACAATGCTCTATAAGCAACTATTTTGAAGATTTTCTATCATCGATTGCATTTGAAACGTACCATATATAGCGACAAAAAATATACGGCTCTCGGATAATGGCATGTTTCTAGGAAGAGTTAAATTGTTGCATAGCGTGGGTCGAGAAATGAAAAAAAATTGTTAAAGCAATTTTCATAAATATTTAAAAATAAAAATGAAACATATCCTTTATTTATCGATATTTCTGATTTTTAAACTTGTAATACTTTTGGAATATTGTGGGTTTAAATCCGACTGTTATTTATAAGAACCCCGTATATTGATTAGGAATACTTCTTTAACAAACAAAAAAGTCTTTAAGTGTTTTCATGCCCAAGCCGATTAATACACAGGCAACCGCCAATATTACATTCAGTAAATACATGTGGGCATTTACTCAAAATTGTAATATTGTTGCAAAATTTCCGGGGTTCGTTTGGATAGTGGGGGTTATATGGTGCGAAGAACGCTCAATCACCAGGCGATAGTAGAAAATAAAACAACGACGTTTATTTACACGAAGACACACAGGACAGCACAAAGACGACAACTATATACAGCACAGAAGACCATTATCTTCAGCCGAGACGTGCAGCATACAAAACACTACTACAGACAGTAGCACACAGCTTAGTTCAGCACTAGCTTCACTCCGTCGCTGCTCCGCTTATTTCTGGAAGGCCACTTCTTTATCGTCCTTTCCGACTACTCTCTCCGATCTGGTTCACTACTACGACTACTCTTTCGCTTCCGACTACTCTTCGACTCCACTGGTTCGCGACTCAATTCACCACTGGTTCACAACTACAATTCACCTTCACTCCCCGGCAGCTCCTTTTATAGGTCTTAGGAGGCGGGGCTAGAAGCCTCTCAACCAATCAGGAAAGTTCGAGGCGTAACTCGGTTCCTACTGGACGGATCGGGAAAATTCTCAATGTTTCGGGTATAATCTATTTTGGCTCCAAAGTCGCCAAATAGTCGCCAAGTTTGTCGCCAAGCTCTGGGACCTCCTATGGAACCAACTATGCTGGGAAGTAGCATCACAGGTTCGTAACAATATTCTTAATGAAGAACAACTACGAACGGGAAAAAAACAGAATTGGTTATAATACTAAAAACCTTGAAAGGGGCGATTATAGAAAAAAAAATAATTAAAACAAGTGTAGAAATTTAACTTTCTAAAAGTATCAAACTATGTTACTTGAAACAATGAATGAAAATACTTTTGGAAGATGAGATTAAAAAAAATGAGCAACTTGTTTTCAAACAGGATCATATTCTGATAAGAGAGATCATTAAGCAGTATTCAAATATTTCTAAGCATCTGTCAGATGTTTGACTATATTTCTGTGTTAATAAAGTCTAAAAATATTTATTTACAGTGGTTATAATTCAGTTCTCAAATACTGATTGACAGAAATTTGAAAAATCCTCAACCCTCCTCAATGCTACTAATAAGATTCTAAAAATTTACAGATAGTTTTCTTAATCTTAAGCACAGAAAAGGAAAATGCAGGTAAACATTTCTAAAGCATCATAACATCATATTGTTTTCTCCTGATTCGTCTTTCTTTATTTTATTTTTTCAAATTTGCTCTTAATTATATAGTAGAGAACGGACATAAAAAGTTTGCTTTTAAAAAGTTCAAATAGAAATCATTGCGTACACGCGAGAAGAAGTCCAGTAAAGGAAACAATAAAAAGTATTGTGGTAAAATGTACTTCAAAATATTAAGAAAAATTTATTAAAGGTAAAGAATAAAATTGTACGAAAATAACATCTGTATTGGTTACCTAACTCTATAGCTTTCTCTATTAATATAACAGATGGCGTTACCTTATTAACATCAAGATATATTTCCCATGATTCTTCTTGGGGGTCATTATTAGATTGTATTCCAAGTGAGTGTCGTGTATTTTCGTGTTCGTGTTTGTTTTGTCTTGTGAAATGTGGTACTTATAAAATAATTAAATAACTCTTCCTGAAACTCGTCCATTATTTTCATCTACCTCATAATAAAGTTATAAAGAGACTCGTACCTCAACATATCATTGAAAAAGTTTGTATTTATAAAAAGTTATGTATGTAAAGTTACGTTCTTTATGCAGGCTGGGATAGCCTGATTGATAAAGTGTTGGATTCGCATCCCTTGGGTTGCGAGTTTTAACCCGCCAGTCGAAGGCTCTCCGTGTGTGGTGGTAGCTGGCGCACGTATAAATCTGTCGTTGTCACAAATTCCTCCATGTCAGGAGTAATACCACTGGGGGTACTGGATTAGAGGTGATCTAAATTACGATTTGTGGCTGAATGAATGAATTGCATGAATGAAGTCTGCCCCGTAAAAAGGGTTGTGACACATGAGTAGCTAGATCGTACTCTTAGCCCTAGATGGCGCTACTGAAAAACAAGAGATGTAAAAATTTCGGCTTTATTCGCTAACTTAGTAAAAGCGGGCTTGTCTATGACATCAGAAACAACAACATGTTCTTTATTATTAAAAATTATGTGATAAAAAATATTAAAATTTTCATTAATTAAATTCTGAAAAACTTCAAAAATTTTTCTTGGTGAGCACTTACGATCCAAGAAGTAACTACGTGTCAAATTTGTAAGTTCTGGTCCAACGATCTGTTCTGTTGAACATTTTGGGCGAGCAAGTCGCCAAGCAGGTGCATGTAGTATGCTAGCATATAAACATTATAAAGTAAAAATATCATCTTAAATCGATTTTTATTCATTTTATTTTTGAATTAAAACTATATACACACACAATAAAAAGATGCAATTTAAAAGAAATCAAAGCAGCAGGAGAAGTGTTCCTGAAACTTTCTCATATATTCTTTAATAGTTATCTTTCTCAACACCCACGCAAAGATAGTAAACATTTGGTGAGGTTGTGAACGTCATTACTACTCAAATTTTTATTTTCAGTATCCCACACATACGAATTATGTACTTCGTAGTATAGTAAAGAAACCAAATACTTCTGTATTATTAACTACAATCTATTTGGGAACAAATAGTATAAAAGAGCCTATTAACGATTGATCGGGATATTTTTAGCGATTAATCGCAGGTATACGTTTAAAGCATAAATACCAAAAACCGAATATATATTTTGGAGGAGTTTCTTTTTCGAAAGACTGACACTAAAATATGATACAGAACTACAAATGTAGTCACAAAATCACATACCAAATTTCATGAATTAAAGTCAATGCGTTTTCCAATTATTGCGCAGATTATTCAGATTCGGGACCAGACTCCACCAAAGGACCGTCGTGTCAGCGGGTCCGGTGCTCGTCAAATTCGTTGGCGCCAAATGCTCTCCAGCTGGTATGAATTGGAAGTTTGGAGAGGGTATGTCAGGTCAGGCGTCGTCCTCGTCATCTGACAGCTGTTCAAAATTACGAGGTCCATCCCAACGTAGCGTTAATGTTGCTTTAAAACGAGCTTACTTTAACGAGCGAGCTTTAAACTTACTAAACTAAACTGTCTATGCCATATTTTCTATGACACACTCGTTTCAAGCTTTTAAGTCATCAGTTTAATGTTCTAGGAATTTTACAAGCGACCTTAATTTTTGAAACTATTATTCTATGAGTCTGAATAAGCGCAGCTGGCATTGAAACTCTGTAAACTTCTGGAGAAAACATTAGTCCATAACCTGATGGGGGATTAAATTTTTAAAACGCATTTCAAATTTTCCATGCGTCAGTTTCAGATTCTTACGCTCATTTGCATTTAGCAATAACTTCAAGGCATTAAACTCTAATTAAACGCTAGACAATGTTTTTGTTGTAATCTGGTTTGTGCTCAGGTAAAATCTTCAAATTCTTCCTTTTTTTCTTTTTTTTTTTTTTCTTTTTGGTCCACCTCAGTGGCCATTTTATTATGTGAGAACATGATGTTGTTTCCGTTAGGGGGTTTTGAAGCTCGAAATCGCGTAGGCAATGAATATTGAAGCTTGAAATCGAGCATTTCAATAAAGCATAAATGGCAATTTTCATCATCATCTTTTAATCGCATATATTTTTTAGCTGCTTTTACCAGTACTGTATTATTATTATTATGCCTGCTTCTTTGAAAGCAGATGCGTTTTTAAAAGGTTGACCTGCTTTTACCAGTATTGCTTTATTATTACGTATGCTTCTTTGACAGCAGACACGTTTTTAAAAGGTTGACGTAGAACTATGACATTATAGCTGTTATTTCATCTCAAAATCGGTCGAACTCCAAAACTTTGTTTGCCAGCTAGAAAATTTGGAAATGAAAGTTTAAAAAAATTATATATATATATATATATATATATATATATATATATAATAGGATAGAGAAGTCTCGTAGTTGTTTCAAACCGGTTTAAACTGGTTAATGACTTAAATTAATTAAGACAAATAATGACTTAAAAAATAATAATGTTCTCACATGATAACTTAAAATTTTTCAATCGTAGATTTAATTTAAATTTTTAATTTTTATTTTAAGTTTGTCTTGATTTTGATCTGCCCCAAGACATCATGCCTTCCCGAAAGGGTGCACTACTTTGAAACCGCCGGGTTTTAAACTTGTCGAAGACAAAAATGTACATGTTTTAGATGCTGAGTGGAAAAAATCTCAAAATTTAACTGAAACTTCTAAAGTCTGTCCGCTAGTTATAAGGAAGAAAATTCCAACAAACTCAATAAAGGACACACAAAAGCATGGAACAAATATACAAAAAAATACAGACGAAACGTATACAGTACACTCCCGATTACCCGCGGAATTGGGTGGCGCGGCCGCCGCGGATAACAAAAATCGCGGATAATCCGGAAAAAGCTAAAAACGGGTACAGCAAAAGAGAAAACAGTCATTCCAACTTTGAAAAATAGTTTTATGTACAATAAAATGTAAAATAAACAGCAGGAAATGTTTAACTTAATGTTTATGTTGCTATAAATGTTTTATTAAAATGTTTTAAATGTTTAATGTTTTATTTTTGTTTATTTTTGCCATAAATAAGCATGATGTTAGCAAATTTAATGTTTCACTCAGTTTTGTGAATATTTTTATTTTCTTTGCTTCACACTTGTACAAAAAAAAAAAAAAAAAAAAACTTTGTGCGGCAGGCGCGGATAATCCGCCCGCAGATAATCGGGAGTCTACTGTACAAAGCAGCACTTGTAGAAATCAACAACACACAGCCGTGTTCAGCACGATTTAGCTGAACACGGCTCTGGCTATTGGAATTTTATAGACAAAGATATTTCTAGAAAGATATCGTATCTTTCCTCCTATTCGAGATATCGCCAAAATTCTTTTGTCGTCAAATTCGTCGCCAATAAGTATATTGAATTGTTGAGCAGCATCCTATTTGATGTATCGATAAAACTTACTTTAACCTTATTGCGCAGGGAAGCAATACTGCAAATTCGTAACACTAAATTCAGAAATTTTTCCGTGCAGTTAAGTTGTTTTCCTGTCTATAATTTAATTAAACTTTTTTTTTTATTTGTGCAGTATATCGCATGCACACAATATTTGAAACTGAAATGTGTAATTAATTATATTATTAAAATAGCAAAGCCGATAAACTAAGTTTTCGGAATGCAACAGCATTTAATTATTTCTGATTTAAATGATGTCTTTTGGAAGAACATACAAATTTCATCAAAGGCGATTAAACCACTTGAAACAACAGGGAAAATAAAATAAAATATCAAATTATTATGTTTAGTTAAATAATTTACAGCAGATACTTAATTGTTCTCAGTTAACAAAGAAATCTGATGATCGATTCGTACAATGAGTTGTTGTATTAAGTATAATTTTGTGCTTTTATGTTATTGCCATTTGTAGATGAAATGGAGAAGGTTCACTATCGAATTCGAATAATTATATTCATCTATGAAATTTCAAAGAGAAGTATTTTTACTTTGCTAATTCTTTTTGTTTAGTTTGGAGTAATTTTTAGAAATAATTATTAGAGTTTCTAAGAATTTAGAGAAATCTAAGAATAATCACTATATTTCTTCTGCATATTCGACTTGTAAAACTTTTTACATTTATTAAAGAATATATTTTATTTCGCATATTTATATTTTTTCTTATTTATATTTATACTTATAAATATATTTTTGTGAGAGGATCAAACAGCAGATACTCAACATAATGAAATCAAAACAAATGCTATAAAACAAATAAAGGGTGTCTCAAAATTAAAGCAATATTTGAATTTGCCACCATTTATGCAGTAAAGTTTTGGCAGCCCAATAAAAAAACATTTAACAACTGATAGTTTAGAGTTAATAAAAGTGGGTGTTACACAATAGAACAGTGTTGACGCAATATTTGAATAAAATAAAAATAAAACAATTTTTTTCTATAAATTGTTATATTTTTATCTAATCGTGAAGTACACAGAATAGGGTTATGTATGGAATAACACATAGGGCAAATGACCTCCACGGCTTTACTAGAACATACGCACT
Source organism: Argiope bruennichi (assembly GCF_947563725.1). Taxonomy (NCBI): domain Eukaryota; kingdom Metazoa; phylum Arthropoda; class Arachnida; order Araneae; family Araneidae; genus Argiope; species Argiope bruennichi. Next base: position 81,788,261 of record NC_079155.1, read on the forward strand.
CTTTTGTCGAAATTTTCCATGACGATTTTGCATAAATGTGGCTGAATTTCGTTGATGCAGCGTTGAATTTCCACCTTCAATGCACGCATGCATGTGTGCTTGTTGGCATAGACCTTTGATTTTAAATAACCGAATATAAAGAAATCCAGTCGTGTTAAATGACACGATCTAGGGAGCCAATTCTCAAATTTTCGAATTATGGCCACCAGACTTTCATTATCTTTGAAATATTGCTGAACAATAAAATCACGTTGTTCTATCGTGTAACGCTCCATTTTTACTAATCCTAAAACTATCAGTTGTCAAATGATTTTTTTTAATAGGGCTGCCAACACTTTACTGCACGAATGGTGGCAAATTCAAATCTTGCGTTCATTTTGGGACATCTTTTAGATAACCAACAATTTTCAATTGATAACCAGTAACACAGATTAATAATCAATAATATTTGAAATTAAGTAAATATTTTTAGTTTTAAATTTTATGACAATACTCAAATGTATTCTTACTATATATAAGTTTCAAGTCTTTTTGGGTTTGTGTGTGTGTGTGTGAAAAAATTTGATAAATCATAAATCAATGACAAAACAATATAAGAATTTGCAAAAAATATACCTTGCATAATTATAATAACCTTTTGGTTTCCTTCATCGATTCACTATGCTGATGTATATGCATGGTTTTCATATTCTTATTAACAAGTTAACTGTTTTGACCTCTTCGAAAAATGCGTATCTAAATTGTGCCGGGGAAAAAAGTTAGCGATGGCGAATGTACTCGTCAAATACAGACTATGTGTAATATGAAATTATGTTGCAATGAAATGACTTTTATTTTTATATTTCAATAATCACATTTATTTATTAACTTAACCCTTTAAAGAGCCATTTTTTTGTAGTCATATTATGTTAAAATATTTTTAAGCTTGAAATTAGAATAAGAAAAGGGATTCATTTAGCTTATTAGATAAATTTAATTGGATTAATTAATTAATTTGGTTAATGAATAATTAAGTAACAAATCAAGACACATCATTTTGTCTGAGATAAAGAACTGAAGCATCTTTTTGACTTACTAAAAACATTTGTCAGAACTTATGCCAAGCTACACAATTTCATACAAAGATTGATAAATTTGGTGGGAAGCATACTTCTGAATTTCTAAACATAAAAAATTAATTTATTATTTTAATTTGCCGATAGAGAATGGTATTGAACAAAGTATGGTACAACACCTAATAATCTTTTATTTGTTCCTTTGATTTCGACTTAGTGTCAAGATATTTTTAACATCTTGAAATTTACAAATATGTTTTGAGCTTTTACTAAAATTGTAATTAAAACTGCTAATTGCCACTACTTATTACTCCTGACGAATAAACTCGGCATACCGCAAAATATTGTACCTATTCCATGACGAGTATACTCGTCCAAAACAATTAACTGATTAAATAATAATTATTATAAAATCCGTATAGTAATAAAACTCTCTCATTAATCTTAGGGATTAGAGCAAACTATAACTACATTTTTGAGCTTCCTAAGTGTAGAAAAGAATCCTTATACTCACGAATAAATAATTATTCATCTTATTGCTTTTCGGAATGTAAAAGGTTAAAAAAATCTAATATATAAAAATGAATTTTTGTTTGTTCGTACTTTATGCGATTCCAATAAAACTTGGTCAACTTATTGCTTGCACCTGCGCGAAGGTTATAGGCACAGTACAGCTATCATATCTCATATATAAAAATGAATGTTTGTATGTTAGTATCTTATGCTCTGCCGCACCGTTCAACAAATCCCGATGAAATTTTGAAAATTTACTGCTTGCACTTGTGCGAAGGTTATATTTTAAAATTGATAAAAGACAAACAGTAAACGGCAAACGGCACATGTTATTCGGATTAATCGCATATATATCAAACAAAATAAAATTATTATGATTTATAGAAATAAATGTGAAAAGCGAGGCAACTACTCTTAATGTAAAGTCGATTGGAGAAGATGTACTCATTCCACGCATTCCCATTATTCCCACCGACATGCCTTTTAATTTCGAATGACTGCAGTTCCGCATTCGACTTGTATTCTCGATAACCATCAATAAGGCGCTAAATCAACCACTTCAGGTGTGCATGTTGAACCTAGAAAATAAGTGTTTTCCACAATTGTATGCTGAATGCTTACGAGTCGGACAGCCAAGAAATTTATTTGCTTGCTGAAGATGTAAAAACAAAAAATATTGTCTACTCTAAATCACTTAAATAATAAAGCCAAAAAATAGAATAAATATTATTTGTACTTCTCCCTTTTTTTTATTATCCAATTTCAATGAATGCATTCATTGCCGATAAGAAAATAAATATCATTCTTTCTATCATTCCTAATTAAACAACGAGGCTATTTTAAATTTCAAAAATTATTTCTTCTGATGCCGGGTACCCGTTATAATGACAAAGATTAAAAATAATAATAAATAAATAAAACTTAATAAGAATATGTTGAAAAATGAAAGCTAAAAGAAAGTAACCTTAAACTCTTTTTAGACTTATACCAAGGCAGTGATGTATTACCTTTTAGCAGAATTCAGAAAATTATACCAAAGAGTACGTAAAAAAAAATATCCCCCTCTTTTGTGCAAAATCCTTGGTAGAAACTTTTGCAAGGTTAAAATCTCTCCTTGCAAAACCGCAAAAGGGCGCGCAAATTGAACCAATCAAGAGCGACAGATCGTGGCACTTGGTCTTTCCCATTTCTAGGTAACGAGACCATTATCACCTAGGGGTCGCCTCGTTTCCTGACTTTTAGTGCGGTGCACCTTCTCCCTCTCGCGAAGTAACGGGACGCCGGGGAAAAATTAAAAAGCCGTATCTGGCCCGTTCTCGTTCATTTTTCGGTTATAATAACACAACTGCTGCAAAGGATGCGTTGGTGGCAGCGACTCGTAAAGTAACAAGTCATCAAAAATTGGACCCCAGGCGAGATTCTAAAATTTTTAACTGCGGCAGGATAACTTAAATTCAATTATCTGTCTCAGCGCTTAGCCCTGTATGGCCTTTCTAATCTGGAAATTTGTTTTAAAAGTTGTGGATTATAATCATAGGAAGTAAATTACGTTCACGATTAGTAGTTTTTATCGCATTTATAAAATCTAGAACTTTCTAGAGAATTTCGAGATTTATTAGTGTAATGGAAAATGTTTTCAGCTAAACGTTTAATAGTTTACGCTTCTTTACTGTTTCGCATACAAAGTATCTAAAAAGAACGTAATATAATTGTCAACAGATTGGAGCTCGAGATTTCGACGAATCTCAACACTTGAGATTTCCGTGAATCTGAAAAAAACATTTTTGGAATTAGGGTTAGTTTTTATCTCATTTATAAAATCTAGAAGTTTCCTGAGAATTCGGGATGAAAATATTTTCAACGAAAACGTTTAATAGTTTCAGCTTCTTTACTGTCTCGTATACGACGTATTTAAAAAGAAAGAAAATAACTGTCAAAAGATTGGAACTCGAGATTTCGAGGAAGCGTTTCGAGAGTGTGAGATCTCCTTGAATTCGAAAAAAACTTTTTTAGAATTATGTGTTTCTGTCAAAACGTTAGTACAAAAACGCTTTGAATTAGACTAATGAAATTCATTATAGGGACATGTTATGCATATGCATCTAATTTACAGATTATAAAATATAAAATATTTATCTATAAATTTATAGACATTAAATTTATAGATTGTATTATGCACCAAATGTATACATTTATATTAAATTTATAACATAATCCACTCTAAATCTGCATGCTAACTACAAAATGAAGACAGACACACGGATAAAATTTAGCATACATATCTAAAATCTGTAATGTAGATATTTGTTATATTTGGAAGAAATCTTCGAGGGATTGAGCTTCTATCGGTCCCAAATATGTAAAGGAAATCATTTAAAACAGAAATGGTTTCAATATATGAAATATAATATGTGATTACAAATTATAGTTTTGTGTCAAATTTTGCTTTTAGTCTATTGCAGAAAATGCATTCAAAATAAGCATTCTTTTTACTTTCTCGTATACGTGGTGTAAAGAAAGTATAATAATCGTCAAAAATTCGAACTCGGTATTTTGACGAATCTCCATATTTCAGACTTCCCTGTGTTCGAAAAACACATTTTTTTGGAAAATGTCCGTCTTCTGTCTGTGACAAAGATAATGGTAGAAATTTGGTAAACTGTCTTTACAACAAATTTGCATATTTCTATCAAATTTTGAATAAAATCTGTTCCAAGAAGTCCATCTGTCCGAATTTAAGTAAACACGATAATATCAAAACGAAGAGAGCTAGGTAGATAAGATTCAGTACACAAATGTAAAATCTATAACGTAGATGTATCAAATTTTTAGCAAAATCCATCAAGGACTTGACCGTCTGTCGGTCTGTACTTTCAGAATAATGTGAACAGGTTCTCTGAATAACTCAAAAACACGATTACTTAAATACATCAAATTTGGTACGGAATTTTATGACTAAAAGTGCAGTTTTATGTCCTATTTTTGTTTCAATTAGTTGCTAAAACGGTGTCTGAAACACAAATTCTATTTCCAGATACTATTACCCGAAAGGGATTAATCGCCCAAAAACTCGCCAAGGATCACATGATAACTGCAGTAAAAATAGTAAATTCACGCCAAAAGAATATTGTACGTCGATGTTATGCAAAGCGTTCTCTGGAATAACGTCTCTTTAGAGAGTATGCGAGAAAGTTTTGGGAAGACCACTTGCGCTGGGTTTTTTTCAGTTACTTATATATAAACAACATCCTAAAGATTAATCGCTAAAAATCTCACTTTATTAAACTCTTTCGAAATCACTTTTCACTGTATAAGATTAATGATACTCAAATGCATTTATTAGAAAATATACGAGAAAGTTTCAGTGAGATTACTTCAGCTGGTTTTTGTTCAAACATTTAAAGCTCATTTAGTATTTTTAGATTATCATGGACTGTTTATGGACTAATGCAATTTTAAATCGTCGTTTAAAGCCAAAAACAAATGTAAAGATGGAAAAAAAAAATTTTAAGTTTTAACTTTATTTATATTAATGTTTTTTTTTTTATTAATTTAGAAAATCATTCTTAATCTTTTCCCCTAATATGTTTATTAATGCTTAATAATAATTATAAGCTATTTAATAAAATATAAATTGAAATATACTATTTAGAAAATAAATAAATTGAAATATACTATTTTGATTTCTAGAAAGACGAATTGAATAAAGATGGTTTAAACTCATCTGTACAACATTTATAATCACTACTTTTTATATAAAATAAAACTATATTATAAAAAAATGTAAATTTGGTCTTGTAAAAATTGAAAGGTTTAGTAATACACAACAGTCATTATTTTCGGTATCACTATTTGATAGCCGAATTTGATAGCCGAATAAGGAAATCGTTTTTTTTTTTAATCTGTTTCATTTGAGAAATCTGATTTATGCACTCTGTACCTCTTAATAAAATAATTAATTCATGGCATTTTCCAAACCTGCCAGAATTAAAATAAGCAATAAATTATGTTGCCATTCTCAAAAAAAATTTCATTTTCTTTTCAAAAATTGTCTAATTGATTCGCAGATATTAACGCGGAAAGATTAGTGAAATTATCAAATTTACAAACAAATACTGAGCAAACAATAACGTTTTTTGAAAAGTCCTTTACTTTATTTAAAAAAAATGTGGTGGCTTGTATTTGAAGAAACTATAATAAAGAAATGAAATATTTCTTCCAAGTATCAAATTTGACCCTTAGATACAACGCATTTAATACTTTTGCTTTGGATCGTACTGATAATTGTTGTGCCCGCTACATATATAAATGCAGAGAAATACAGATATATACTGCAATAGAAATGGAAGGAACTAATAAATTAAAATTCAATTCTTCAAAATCCTAACGTGTGATAAACAATTCCAAAAACAAGCAGATGTAATAAAATATTTGATAAAACTGACAGTTTTTTTTATAATTTATTTCTTAAAAAACACACAACTTTTATAAGTTATTCAATTTACCTTCAGAACTTTTATTATTGTAATTTCAGGAAAAAATACTTTTTATTCCACAATAAAAAAAAGTTCAAATTGAAGCTATAAATTATTTAAATCTCTTCCTCCAGGAGCCAGTAAGCTCAAGATAAAATTTATTTATACATTAATTTAATACTTAAAAGCTTAAAGTAATAAGCTTGCTCTCAGCTTCAAAGTTTGTGAAATTTTATTGAGTTTAATAAAATTTATTTAATTTAATTTTTCTTTTAAATAAGATAGGAAATGTCTATTAGAAAGCATTTTTGAAATTCCCTTTTTCATTGAATCCTAATTTACATATTTTTATCTTATCAAGCACGTATTTCCAACGCATACCTTAATTTTCTTTACTTTCTTTTTTAAAGACATATAATGGCTTTGTTTCTTTCCTTTTCAAAATATTTTTTAAACACATTGTATCAGAGATTTTCATAATTACGATGATTCTTGCAAAGAACACTGAGTAAAAGAACCGAACATTCTTTTCTACGAATTCTATTTTTTTTTATGGTTTTACTTTTTCTACAAGTTTTTCTTTTAGCTTCTTTTATTCTTTTGGAACAAAACCCCTTAAAAAATCATTTTAGAAAGAAATCTGAATTTTTTTTTTTTTTTCAATTGATATCATCTTCTCTTTTTTTTCTTTTCTTCCCGGTCTTTTCTTTTTTCTCACTTCTCGATTCTGGAATTCCATAACGAATTAACTTTTTTTCACATCGTCTGCTGCAGCATATTCTCCAGTGTCACACAGTTTGGGAAATTGCGAGCAATTAAGTGTATCATTATGCCGATTGTGCCGTGTACAACAACGAATGTGGAGGGGGAAAGATTGCCACGTTTAATGTTCTGAATGCTACTGCCATTTAATGTCATCACCATTTCGGAATTCCTTTGATGAGAAGAAATTTGTTCCCGATCGCAGGGCATTAAGTTCTCTGTCCCTGGCAACCACCGTTACCAAGCGACAGGAGCTTTCAATTAAGACAAGCGAATGGCAACCTGTCTAACCGCTCAAGTTTTCATCATTGCACTTAGCCGTAGTAGTTAAGATGGATTACAGTGATATTTTTATGTAGAATTTCCAGTTTTTAAAAGTAATTTTAAAATTTAAAGAATTCTTAATTGCATCTAATTATGCAATTAGGGCTCAACTCCAAAATAATATTTTAAAATATAATTGTTTTCCTAAATTAATATAAATAGAGATTTGTAATGTTCCTATTGGTTCAACTCTAGACCTCATTGCTATATAATTATAATTTTTTGATTGTGACTATGAAGTCCATAAAATATTAGTTGATACTTAATTGGATTACTTTGTCAAATTATAAGGTTACGTTCTGTGCTTTAATGTTTTTTTACGACAATTACATTATAAAGTGTTTTAAATCGAGCTTGCATTAGTTTTTCTAGTTTTATTATTTTAACAGACATTAAATTTTTATTGCACATGAGTTTGAAATAGAGCTATTGTATAAATATTAAATTTTATATCAATAATAATATTATTTTCTTTGCTAATAATAAAGGAATATTCAAAAAAAGAATAAATAAATTTAAGATATTTATTTTTAATTAAATGCATATAAACACATAAGTATAAAATTTTATAGATATAAACACATACAATACATCACTGGACAGAAGAAAATTCAAACTTTTGTTCTGTGTATTCAATAAGAATTCTATTTGTTATCAACAAATGTTAAATCGTAAGTAACTGGTCCTAAGTTATTGATTTCACTGCTGCAATAATTGAACCTTGCAAATCTTTAAGAGTAGGATCGGGGCACATCATACTGTTGGTTATAAAATTCCAAACTCTTTGAATCATTTGCTTGTGACTTTCGGATGAATATGTTTGAATACGCGCAACCAATGCATTTCTCTTTCGATAAACATTTATAAATTTCTTTTCCCAACCATAAATCTATTTATAAAGAGGAATGTTTATGCTGAATTTCTAAGGAAATGCATGCTGCAATGCAACAATGGATTCGTTCTTTGGATAACGTCGAGCAATTAACCCTTTTTCATAAGGCCGCGGCGTTTTCTCATAAACCAAAACAACGCCTCTTTTACTAGTATCGTCCGAATGCAAAAGTTAGAAGTGAAACTTAGACCGTTTTTCTATCCAGTGATGTATTGTATATATCTCTATCTACCGTCATTCAGTAAAAATAAATATTTTAAATATGTTCCTTCATTTTGAATAACCCTGTATGATTGTGCCTCAAAAATAATTGGATGTCTTAGCAAGATTTAATGATTTCCACTAATTTATGAAGTAAAATCCATTTTGATCATTAAACGTTTATGCCAATGTAAAACGACGTCAGTTTTATCACTGCTTCTTGTACATAAAATACCTCCTGTAGTGAAATAAAGCGAAGTTAAAATTTCAAAAGTTTCATCTTCTGTTCGACCGCACAACAGCTAAAATATGTTTACATATATATGTGTGTACGTGTATGTGTGCGGCAATATATATATTTCATACACAAGAAAATGAAATATCAGATTGTATGAAAATTAATGCATTTAAAATCCTGTGAGCATTTTAGAATTAATAATTAACAAAACAAAAGAAATGGGAATTATTTATATATAAAGCACTTCCTACTTTTAAAAAATTATAAAAGTTACTAGTTTAAAATCAATTTTAAGCATTTTTTATTAAATATTAGAAAATATTTTTGAATCTATTTACTTTCTATTAGAAAAATATTTATAAAGTTTTATTAGGATGTATTTTATCGTAACTCATTTTAATGAAGTTAAAAAAAAAAAAACCGGAACAAAATTTCCAAAATGGATACAGCCTCATTGTGAATTAATCAGTTTCGTCATTAATACCATTATCAAGGGTGAACAACAACTTTCTTTTTTAATGATTTTTAGTCAGAAAAAAATAACTCCAAGTTCATTCTGGAAAATTAACTTCGTTCAGTGGAAAGTAGTGTCGCTGGCTATTTTCCATCGAAAATTAAAAAGCTGATAGATGGATAATTTTTTATAACTTATGTTGATGATAGAGTTCGTGATACTAAGTTTCAGATAAAAATATCTTTTTTATACATATTTAATAATTAACTAATTATAAGTGAGTTTAAATTTACTGAGATATAGAAAAAAAAACTTAATGAATTCTTTTTATTCTAATTTTCTTTTCTGCGGTTGATGATTCGATATTTAATATTTTTAAACATGATATATTCTTTAAAAAAAATCACAAATTTGCTTGTTAATGAAATATAATAGTTTTTAACAAAAATATATTGAAAAATATACAAATTTAATTTGATTAAACGAACATAAAATAGAATGTTTTTGAAAAACCACATATCAACTATGCTATTTATTTTATTAAAGTAATTACAATAATCCAAGTATAAATAAAAGTTATTGAAGCTATGTTTGTTTGCATAACATGTCCACCGAAACAAATGGCTGCAATTCAACCAAATTTTGCAAACAATTTATATGACAAGAGAAATAACACTGCCAGCTTTTCAAAGTACAAAAATTAATTAATCATTAAATTAATTAAGAAATTAACTAAAATTTTGCATTTTTTACAATTTAAATGAATACTTTAGAATTTTATTCATACATATATACATATATTTTAATATATATATGGCTAAACGGTGCTTAAAAGTAAGATGAAGTCACTCGATCAAATAAGAATATACTTGAAAAGCTATTGCCAGAATGCATCTATAAAATTCTAAAAAAAACTTTATAAGCAGGCGATTAGTAATTTGAATCAGGAAAAATATTGATTGAGTTTAATTTCATGTTTTTAATTAATAAAAATTTCCTATTTAATTAATTGTCGGAAACTTTCTTTCAAACCTTTTTTTTTTATTTATTTGAATCTTTTTTGAACAATATATTTAGAAAAAATTTTCTTCATTTTCCCCCTCAAATGTTTATTAATAATTTGTAAAATATTAAGATAAAATAAAAAATTTTAAAAAGCTATATGAAACAAGCAAATGTTTGAAAACGATTTTTGAAAACCCGAAAATTGAAAACTTTACCATTTTAGTTATATAAATTTCATGTTTCGCATAATATTTCTTACAGTTGTTATTAATTAAAAAATATTTAAATGAATTAAAATTAATGTTAATTTTGAAATACTCTAACCAATATATATTTTTTTAATTTATACATATCTCCTGTCAGTATTTCTAATGACGGGGAAGTAATGATTTAACATTGCTTGAAATCAAATATAGGTTAGTAATTTAGACAGAGTTTAAAATTAAAAATTTCGCCTTTTTGGCAATGTCAATTTTATTTCTGTGCCATGTTTTCAAACGATATTATTTTTTAAAAAGTATTTAATGCAAACAATTTTGAAATGAGGAAATGTGCCAGAATCACTTTGTTAAGCAACGTTAAGATTTTTAACAATTACACTACTAACTTTCATTTCTTTTTTATGTAATACATATCTATTGATGACGTTTCCAATTTTTTTTTAAGTAATGATTTAATACTCATCAAAAGAAAATAAACGTACATCCTTCAAATTCATATGATGACTCGGAAAGTAAATTCTTCTTGAGCAAGTAAAATATTTTTTTAATGTTGAACACCTGTGAAGAAATTTTATCAGAACACATTAAAAAAATTCTGAGTGAAAAATAAAGAAACTGAGAAGATTAATAATTTTTATTAAGAAAACTATAGGTCTAATTTATTTTTAAGTTTTTATTAATAAAAAATTAGCTTTTTAATTAATTGTTTCTCAAACAGTTCTTTAAACCTTTCTTATTCTCAACATTTATGAACAAAATTTGCAGGATTAATATAAGAATTCTTTATTAAGAATTATATAACAAATGTTATATAATTGTTTATTTACAGTTTTTATTTATATTAAAATATTTCAAACTTATGGAGAAAATCCTTTACCGGCAGCTTTTAAAATCGTCTGCTTCAATTAACATTTTAATGTTAATATAAATAAAAGTCGTTACAGCAATATATTTATATATACAGTGACTCAAAAAATTCAGAGTACACCTTACTTTTACTTCATAAATCCGACTTTCAATATAAATAACACATTACCGGGAAGTGCAAGCATGTTTTTATTTTTACACATAACAAATGATTTAATTTAGAGTAAAAATAAAGAAAAATCAACGAAAAATATCTAAATTGAAAATTTTAAAAAGCATTTTAAATAAACATACGCAGAATTTTGCCTCAAAAAATTGAGAATACACCAGTGAAATTTTTGCAATATCACGCATAGAAATAAAGTGTCACTGTTAAATTGCATGTCTTTTGGCTGTTATAATGCCCTCTAAACGTCATGCTACCGATTTGACCCATTTTTGGTGGTATCTGAAGATATTTTACCCCATTCTTCTTGCACCACTTGTTTTAAATGGGTTTTGTTTCTAATTTTGTGTTTTTGAACCACTTTTTCGGGTATGGCCCACCAATATTCAATGGCATTAATGTCGGGGTACTGTGGTGGTGTGTGTAACTGCTATTTACAATGAAAAAGACACCATATTTTGAAGTTACGTGTATTCTGTTTGGGGTCGTTGTCTTACTGAAAAATGAAATTTCCATCTAAACCCAAATTGTTAGCACTTTTCTTTAGATTGCTGCGAAGTATATCCAAGTAAACCGTATCATTTATAATGCCATCTATAAAAATTAAATTTTCTACCCCGGATGAAGCCATGTAACCTCAAATCATCATGGAGTCACCATCATGTTTAACTGTAGGACGTACATTTTTTGGGTACAAAGCAGTATTAGGCTTTCTCCATGCAGTAAGACGGCTGTCACTGCCAAAAATGTTGAGGTTTCTTTCATTACTAAATATAGATTTCTTCCAAAGGTTATTGGTCTTCAATTGATGAGTTTTTGCAAACTTCAAATGCTTTTTCTGGATTTACAAGCAGATGAACGGTTTCTATCTAACAATGCGACTTTTATATCCAGCTTGTCTAATGGCATTTAGCACAGTTTCAGCACTTACACTTCTGCTTATGATTTGGACAGTTTCTGCAACAAGTTGGATGAATCATATGGTAGCAGCAATCTAAAGGAAAGTGTTAAAAATTTGGGTTTAGATTTAAATTCCATTTTCCAGCAGTACAACGACCCCAAACAGAATGCACGTAACGTCAAAATATGATGTCTTTTTCATTATAAACAACAGTTACACACACCACCACAGTACCCTGACATCAATGCCATTGAATATTCGTGGACCATACTCGAAAAAGTGGTTCAAAAATACAAAATTAGAAACAAAACCCATTTAAAACAAGTGGTGCAAGAAGAATGGGGTAAAATATCTTCAGATACCACCAAAAACGGGTCGAATCGGTACCATGACGTTTAGAGACCATTTTAAGAGACAAAAGACATGCAATTTAATAGTGACACTTTGTTTCTATGTGTGATATTGTAAAAATTTCATTGGTGCATTCTCAATTTTTTGAGGCAAAATTCTGCGTATGTTTATTTAAAATGCATTTTAAAATTTTCAATTTAGATATATTTCGTTGATTTTTCTTTATTTTTACTCTAAATTAAACCATTTGTTATGTGTAAAAATAAAAACAAGTTTGCACTTCCCGGTAATGTGTTATTTATATTGAAAGTCGCATTTATCAAGTAAACGTAAGGTGTATTCTCAATTTTTTGAGCCACTGTATATATATGCACCACATCTCCAAAACGTTATTGATTAAACAATGCCTAAAAATAATCACTTAAGATTAACACTGAAAAGGAGATAAGAAATGCAAAGGTCCTAAGAGCCAATGAAATAGCTGCATTTTGTCTTTTAGACTGTGAGACATTAACCAATACTTTGCCTTTCTTTCACAACAACTTTAGACGAAATTAATCAAAAATAAAAATTTACATCATAAAATTAAAAATTTTACATTTTTAGTGTCAAGAATTACATTTTTGTACAATTATTCTTTCATTTTTTATTAATTCTTTAGAAAATTTAACGCAGATGATTTTGAAATAAGGAAAGTTATAAATAGGTTCTTTTTCGTTAGGAAATGCTAAGATTTTGAAATATTTTACCATTATTACCATAAAGCGGAACAACATTAAAAATTTATAAGCCACATTCCATTCCAGTGTCCGAACGAACAATTCTGAAAGTAATAACATATTTTTTCTTTTCTCAAACTTTCCGTAGTATGCGATGCTTTGTATATTACTTTGCATCCCCCTGCCCCCCCCACACACTGTCTTTCATTTATTTGATTAAGGAGCTTCTAGGACTTGAGGATGGTTGGGTTTTATGTTTGGAAAATTAACCTTTAATTAACGTTTAATCGTTGACCATTTGTGTATTAAAAAAAATTCCATATTTCGAATATTATAGCATATTTCCTCTACCCCGAGCAATATTCCATCGCATATTCTTTCCATAACCTCTTTTTCTTTCACTTTACTGCACTTTTGTGGATTTAATTCTATTATTACTTGCGTTTTCTTGTTACAGCACATGTATGAATGAAAAACAAATTAATGAATTTTCTTTTGCATTACACTTTTACCTGCGTTATATTTGTGTAATTCTGTGTTTCATGCTTTTCTGGATTTCTGTTTATTCATAAGATATTATTATCAAACGTGATCATGTATTGTTAATTGATTACTGGTTATTACAAGAATACTTGAACAACAAATCAAGAAACCTATCATCAAGCAATAAATGCCCATTGCACTGGCTGTCACGCAGACGCAGCGATATGGGTGAAATACGCTTTTACTTATTACTAGCCAATTTTGACCACTCGTTGAGGATTAAACTCAGGTTTCGAGACCGCTAAGCCAGCACCTTACCGACTACGCTTCTCAGACGCTCAGTACATATTATATATTGAAAGCTTGGGGCCATTTTCTTGAAATTGCTTGGCTGTTGAGTTTTAATATTTTATTGAATGATCCTCAAGGCATGCTACCATTATACGAAACCTCATCTAGAACTTGATTTTCCAATCAGTGCTCAGAAGTTTTACGGCGCTATCTTCATTTTGTTATGGATTTTTCGTTAAAATCTTTATGCATCCTATTATATCGTAGTATTTGACGTAGTTAACCTTTTATTACGGTATGAAGCTATACACGCTTCACATGCTTTTATTCATGCAAATGTATTATATATTTGCATTTATATTATAAGTTGGTATAACCTTAAACACATGTTTACTCTTTATCTGATGTATTCCTTTAAGCTGCAGATAGAACCACCACGTCATATCGCCCTGCGATAGTCACTATCTATGAAAAGTTGCGCAGAAAGGGAGAAGACGAATGCGCCTGATGCAAATGGACTGCTCGTCATTCAGTTCCTCGCCAGCAACAAGGGCCATTTGAAACTTCATTAATCATTAATATTAAGTAATATTAATTCGCCGTTTTTTTTTTGTTTTTTTTTGTACTTGAACAAAGAATAGCATTCATTTTAAACCTCTGAAATAAATTTGTAATTTAAGTTGCTCACATTGCAACGAATCGTAACTCATAAACCGAAATTACATAGGCAAAAACACAGCGGATTATTTTGACTTAATTTACAATCAAAGGATCCCCTGTAGTTGTTGCATTTTGTTCATGCAACCAATATATTTTATTGTAAAATGTATTTGTTTTTATATGCCTGACTTACTCATAGAATTTGTAAATGATCTTTCAGGATACCGCATGTATTAAAGACAGCAGAAGTGGTTAGTCTGAAACGTTCTCGCATACTCTTGTGGCGGATTGGTAAGCGCGAGGATAGAACTTGGGACCTTATGGTTCGCAGTCCAGTAACATGACCACGATACAAAAGCAATTGCTCGGGTAGCGTAGCTGTTAACTGGCTTATAAGCTATTCACCACAGATTCTCCCTTCAGTGACTCGAAGGCAAGACGAACGATATGGCTATTGAGTGGTGATGTATTAGCTGTTGATTCTAATGCGGCTGCACCCATTTGAGTAGCGCCAAGCGTTATGGCGAGGGTGAGTGGTTGCTGCGTCAAGTGAGTCTGACGACTTTGTGTTGCTGCGTCAAGTGAGTCTGACTACTTTGGTTTGCTGCGGGTAGACGGCGAAACAACAGCTGTACGAAGGTTGGAGGTTCATCGTCCGAGGTCACCAATTTAGCGGATTGGTATGAGTGATGGATAGAACCTGGGACCTTGTGGTTCGCAATCCAGTAACATGACCACGATACAAAAGCAATCGCTCGGGTAGCGTAGCAGTTAACTGGCTTATAAGCTATTCACCACAGATTCTCCCTTCAGTGACTCGAAGGCAAGACGAACGATATGGCTATTGAGTGGTGATGTATTAGCTGTTGATTCTAATGCGGCTGCACCCATTTGAGTAGCGCCAAGCGTTATGGCGAGGGTGAGTGGTTGCTGCGTCAAGTGAGTCTGACGACTTTGTGTTGCTGCGTCAAGTGAGTCTGACTACTTTGGTTTGCTGCGGGTAGACGGCGAAACAACAGCTGTACGAAGGTTGAAGGTTCATCGTCCGAGGTCACCAATTTAGCGGATTGGTATGAGTGATGGATAGAACCTGGGACCTTGTGGTTCGCAATTCAGTAACATGACCACGATACAAAAGCAATTGCTCGTGCAGCGCAGTTGTTAACTAGCTTATAAGCTATTCACTACACTCTCTAGTAAAAGTATTATCCTCCTTCCCTTGCGTAAAATAATAAATCTTGGGCAAGACCGTAAATGCCAAGAGTGCTAAATTTGTCATATTACAATGCCAAGAGTAAATGTCAGTTTTCTCATATAACAATTGTGTGCATTATAATAAGGTATAAAAAGCCCGGCTTTATGTATTAACTGCATACAATGACAAGCGATAGTTACGGAAGATCGATCTTTGGCTGAATCTAGTGTGACACCTTTGGCGATTAATCGTTTAGAGTTAATACACAAGCACGACAAAATCAAAAGTGTATTTTGGACGTATTTTCTCCTACGGATTGAAACTCAATTATAATCACAAGCTTACATACCAAATTTTATTAACTTAAGCCCTTCGATTTTGAGTTATTGCTTTTGCATGCATGA
This sequence comes from Argiope bruennichi, assembly GCF_947563725.1. Taxonomy (NCBI): domain Eukaryota; kingdom Metazoa; phylum Arthropoda; class Arachnida; order Araneae; family Araneidae; genus Argiope; species Argiope bruennichi. The sequence continues at coordinate 81,804,438 of NC_079155.1, forward strand.
GAAAGCAATATACTTAGACAGATGATCAAGCCTTTGACAGATTTGATTCGAAAATTGATAATAATTCATAGTTTAGATCTAAAACTGTGCACCAAATTTTATCAATCCAGCTCTTTCAGTTTTGTGATTATTGTATTAATTTATATTTAAACATCTAGATTTCCTCAGAATGGATTTCGTTCAAAATTTAACAGAAATCTATAAATTTGTACGAAATTTAATCCGTCTAGTAAAAAGCGTATTAAAGTTATCAAATTTCCAGACAGATATACTTTTAAAAATGTGTTTTCCGGACTCGGGTAGATCTGAAACCTGGAGATTCGACAAAATCTCTTTGCATACAAGGAAGTAAAAAAGTTTAGAAATCCAAAGCTGGCGAAATCAAATTACAAAAGGCATAGCTTTTAAATATAATTACCGATATTTAAACTTCCGTTGAATTAACATACTTATATTTCATTCAGATACTAAATTTCCTGCATTACAACAGCATTAAATACAAGTAGGATTCAATATTCATTTGGTATGGCGAGTTCCAAGTTAATGCAGAAGTAGAAATCGTGGATTAGAACAGAGTCCACAGAAATTGTTTTAAAAACTAATCCTCTCCCCCCCCCCCTCGTTTCTTTTATTGTAACATTAACAAATTCTACCTTGTTGAGATTCCAATAAATTAATTCAATTTATTTTTTAAAATGTTAATCCCATATTATGACAGCAGTTTGCTAAATAAATCTATAGTCTTTCAGCGACATCTCCAAAAGAGTCCTTTGAGCTGTTCTCCGTTGCATCTCAGAAGAATTCGAAATTTATATTTGCATATCGCACGTGGGAAAAAGACTTCAAACAACAATGGTGAGGGGGATTTAACTATAAATAGCTACTACAATCCTTGAAGGCACACAGAAAGAAAAAAAAATACCTGAATGACCTGACCGCCGCAACAACACTAAGATTAAACAAGAACTAAGATTAAATCCTAAAGGACATCACTGGCTATGGTACAACCACTCCAATAGGAAGCACATCTCGCAACCGATAGGGACAACTGACTTCATACCATTTGTGTACCCATAAGAGTAGCGAGAACCAACCACTATTCCGGAAGCTTCTCCCGGTTATATAAATATAAGGTCAGTTTGACTTAATATCCCAAACATGTGATGATAGAAGATCTCATGTGGATCAAATATTATAGCAACCCTTACCTATCTCCTATTTATTATTATTATACTCTTACCATTTGCAAATCATGGTGGACAAAATGATTATACTACCAATAGCGGAAAAAAATCTGCCTTGAAAATATTCCTGACATAATTGCAAGTAAAATAAGCATATACTTTGAAAGAACAGGGAAAATTCTATAAGATGAAATTGTTTTTATCAAGATACCTGGATTCAAAGCTAACCTAAAAGCGTGTAAATCTTGGCGAAATGCAAAGTCGAATTATCTTAAATGTTGAAAACGGCAAATTCTAGCTGCAATAGGTCAAATTTAGCAAAAACTTGTTCATTCTATCAACATTCAAATGAAGCTACAATAAACTATATGTACAAGAAGAAGAAAAAAAATGAGTGTAAGTGCACATTTTTGGGAACCATTGTATATACAGAAAGAGAAAGAGACAGGAAAGAAACCTTTTTCTTTCAATAAATGTCTTTTGAAATAAAAGCATGAATGCTTCAAAATGAATTCAACAAATAAAGATTAATCATCAGTAGAAAAGACCATTTTAAATATGTGATGGACGTTTTTTAATGGAAATGTTTAATTACATTGTATATGAAAAAAAAAAAAAATCCTGCAATGCAAGGCCTTTTTTAATTACACATTCTATATTTTTTTTTAATATGAAAATGAGTGAGAAAGCTAAAAGCAGAGCATTTCTGGTTCAAAATTATGTTTATAGGCGTACATATTATTTTTTATTTGGTATATATGTAATGTGTAATGCATAGTGAAAAAAATTGTTCAAAACACTCAGTAGGGTTATTCAAAACTACCAAATTCGACAAGTAATTATTTCTTGGGAAGAAAATGTATTTTAGAAGAATTTTCAATTTTTAATCATATTTTAATTAAAAGTTTAAACATTTTTTTTTTCTTAATAACTATGGAACAGATTACTGCACAAACACAATCTTTAAGCCACTTTAAAGTTTAAAAAAATTCACTAGTACTAATTTAATTTCCATACAATTTTTTCTCGACTTTTAATAAATCTGTACAAATCTTTATAAATATATTTTGAAATGCTTCTCATCAATTGATTCAGAAATGTATATAAATTAATAATTAATGCAGTATTATTATTTAAGCCTGAGGGGGAGCGTCTCTTATTTTTTACAGTAGCGCCAACTAGGGCCAAGAGTACGACTTTGCCACTCACGCATCACTCATTCGCTTGCACAACCCCTTTTTACAGGAGGGCACACTCACTCATCTCACAGATAGAACAGGAAGAACAACCATGCCCAAACCGGGACTCGAACCCGGGACGCCCAGATCACGGGGAAGACGCGCTACCCCTGCTACCCCTATGCCAGGACGCCGGCTTTTTTGTTTTATCTTTTCACTACTATATAATTCAGTGAAAAAAAAATAAATAGATTAATATAGATAATAAAATATAGATTAATTCCGACTAAAATTCATTATCAAGTTAAAATGCTTCAAATTGGTTGTTCCAATCTCCTTTAATTTTGTTAAAATAAAACTAACAAATTAAGTATTCAGGTTATGATTTAAAGACTTCAAAAATTTATTTATATAATATTTAACTCTATGAGCCTGGCAAATGTGAAAATTCGAGTGCCTCAAAGTCCTGAGCCGTTTCTTGTGGACAAAAACAGAATAGAATCTTCACCCCTTCAGAGAAGGGGAACAGTAAGGGGACGCCTGTTGAGTTATAATTTAAATGCATGGTCAATTTTTAACCCCATGTGGTTATCCTTTGTGGTTTGAGGGACGGATTTGCTTAATTTATTGTTGTTGAATTTAAATTCACGCGTGTTCTGACGATGTTAGATACATTTTTTAGTTTGCATTTAAAGTTGCCATAGAATTAAGAGTGAATTTTAAAAATGAAATAAGGATAAATTAATTAAAAATAAAACATTATTATCTTCAAATATCCTTTGAATATTGTCGTGGCTGGTTCGTGAGTGCTTTGAATAAATAAACACATAGAAAACTTAACAACAAATTTATTGCAGATTCGTTCGAGTTACTCTGTTCAGTAACTTCTTCTTCTCCAAGAGCCAACATTCGAATAACATCACTCTTTTAATTACACTCGCGTTAGTTGTCTAACGCCATCTATGAACGTTTATTTCCTAACTCTTCAAAATCCAATCACTACAAATATTTTTTTCTCGAAAAATGTATTTTTTTACTTAAGAAGCAAGAAAAGATTTGATGACAAAAATAAAGTTGGGTTTTTATGTTCCTCTTTTAGAATTAGTGTTGTTGTTTTTTTTTAATTTTCAAACCTTTATATAAAACATATGAAAATTATCAAGAAATCTTCAATGATACTATTTTAAACTATTGGCAACTATTTTAGTTGCCAATAGTTTAGTTGGCAACTAAACTATTGGAGTTGGGAAACTATTTTAGCAACGAGAATCTAGAAAATGTAAGCTTGTTTTTAATTATGAAAGTAAAATTGGTCATGCTTTTATGTGCTTTTTGAAACTCATCAGTAATGTTTTAAAAAACATTGTAGATATAGTGTAATGCTAAATAAGATGTTTGTAGCTCTAAAAACTTTAAGGAACCGTATAAAAAAGTTGAAAAAATGTACCATTAAAATTTATTTTTTAAAAATAATGCGAAATTACTTTGCCAATATAAAAGAATGCGATTGGTAAAAATCTCCCCCGTCCTGATTAATTCCTTAAAAAAATTAATTCAGTAAAAATGAACCTGAAGACTACCTTAACAAAATTTTATAGTCTTTGCACTTTCAAAAAAATTCTATCTTCATATAAACAGTTAAAGTACATAATTGGGTGCAGGGAGAGAGAGAATACAATGGTGATATCTAACAGGGAAAAAAATTAATAAATATTGCTATTGATTCCTCAAATGATTATTTTATTCATTCTCATAAAAAATTCTATTATATAATCTTGTTGACTTCTTACAACAATTTAAATTAGTCTCTGCTTTAAAATTAATATTTTCTATTTCATTTCAGAATTAATTAAGATATAATAAATTTTATCCCAAACAGCAAAATTTTTGTATTTCAACAAAATTGGGAAGTTTTTGATAAATAAGATAATAAATATGATAGGATTATCTGTACTTTTAGCAAACATATAGACATTTTCTCAATTGGTCCATAATTTTTCAAATATTTTCATAGAAGTTGTTGAGAATAAATCAAAATGTTTCTTCCTTTTTATCAGCAGCATCTGCTAGATGCAAATTTTTCGAATCCATCTAATTCGATGCAGTTGCACAAGATCAAATATCTAGTATGATATGCTAATAAGATGACTAATTAGCATATCATTGAAGAAGAGGCAGTTTTTTTGTTTATCGCCCCAAATAAATAAGACGGTAATGTTGGAGTTGGAGATGTTGTTGTTGTTGTCGTTGTGTGTTACAAGTAGATGTCCGTCTCCGATTAGCATGTTTTTCTTTTACTTCTTTTTCGTTCTGGTAACGAGATGTTAACCGCCAAGTTATCCTGTAATCGTCAGTGTGTGGATCACTTCCTTGATAGATAGATGCAATTTATTAATTTAGGCCAAATTTATCTCAAGAGAAGTTTTATCGAAATTGAAACTGAATGCATCAATTTTTACTTTATTTCTAAATTTTATACAGCAATGATTTGATTTCAATTAACCATTAACCATATTTTTCTAAAATGCATTAATTGTGAAAAGATAAAGTAATTGTCAAATTTTTTAATTTAATATCTAATTGTCTTATTTTTGCTAAAGCAATAAATTTATAAAAATTGATTTGTAATTAAATAAGGTATAAGAAAAGAAAACATGAGTAAAAAGATTTTGAAAAAATATTTGAATAATTAGTGTGAATAAAAATAAATAAAGAGGAAGGAAATAGATTTTTTATTGATAAATATATTAAAAATTTTAATATATTATGCATATAATAAACAGAAAAACTTATGACAATCGTAATAAAATGTTAAAAAAAATCCAATCATTGAATTTTTTAGGTTTATTATTTATCAGGGTTTTTTTTAGGAATCAGGCTTTATTTACAGATAAATAATATGTCATTCCTTTAATTACTATCTGATGTGTCCTTTTCCTTCGCAATCACAGATATGACTTGAAAAGAAGCGAATAAATCACTGTCAGTGATCGCCAACCCCCCTCATAGCGAGCATGTAGCGCATGGTGCACTCGTTGAGAAATACTTTTCACCCCTTCAACTTATCTAATAGCCCCAAAGTGCCTAAGTAAGTCAGGTTCCTGTCGAATGGGTCGATATTGGGAGGTCAGGACTCATAGGGTTAAATTAAAAATATGAATTGAAATAAAATTTTTAATTTGTTAATATGTTTTCTCAGGAAAAACACTTTTTATAAATATATATAAAAGCATTTTAAATACAATTTTAAATAATAAAATTTGTAATTCACAAAACAAGAAATTTATCTATAGAAAAATACTCTTTATTTATCTATACAAATACTTATAAATATTAATAAATAATAGGAATAAAAATTCCAATTCCTCTAAAAGAAGGGAATGCATTAAATAGCTTTTCATATTTTAAAAAAATAGGCCTAACATATCACATAAAAATTCACAAATCAATTAAATATAGCTAGCAAAGCGCTATCATGCTGCTTATAAACTAGAAATACTTTGAAATACAAAATACTAAATGAGTTTATTGAAATCACACAATTTCATAAAAACACTCCCTGAGAAATAATATCAATTCATAATACCTTGCAATGTGTTCCAAATAGCAATTATATAGAAATAAGGAATTCCTGCCGAGTTTTTAAATTCTTTTCCTTTAAAAAAAATGTTTCCATGCAAACTATAAACAACAGCAATAAATCAAACAATATACTTACGAAGAGAAGTGATAAATATGGATATTTTTAGAGACAAATTCATACATGTATTAAAAAACGGAAGTTGTATAAAAACATCTTTTCTAAGTATGTAATAAAAGTGAACAATCACTCATTTGTGTAAAAATAAATATGTATCTTCACAAGCTTATTACATAACTTTTATTGGTATCTCCAGAATAAAAATATATCATTATTCTTTAAATTTCAGAAGCTTATGAAATTTATTTCCTGTATGTAAAATTTCAATTTTTGAACAGTAACAAAATAGTTATTTAAACATTTATAATTATTTAAATATATTCTAAATACTTAGTGTTCATTTTTTAATAAAGCTCCACTCTAAGTTAATGATAAGGAAATAACTGGTATATCTATTACTGATTAACCCTTATTTATTATTTGAGTTTTCTAACTCAGATAATAAAACTTTTATTATTTCTACTAAATGGAATACATGAGAAAAAATGAACTTCATTTGGATTATTAGTTGGATATATGAAAATAAATTAAACAAAGAAATTAATTTTTATTCAAATTTAAAAATATATATAAAAAGAAAATCCACTCAATAACTAATTTCCAAATCTTTAGACGCAGACAAATACTTTCAATCAGAAAGAAGCGGGGAAAAAAAAAAAAAACTCTGATGAAATCTTTAAAGATGCTGTTTGAGTACTGCTGAACAAATTAAATAACTTAAATTTATATATAGTTTTTTTTTATATATATATTTAGTTAAATATTTTTGATACACTAACATTTTAAATAAAAATAAGTCCATAATTTTGCAACCAAATTTCATTACTTTAAACTAATCAAAGTCAAATGGTCATTGATTGTTAAATTTTCATCAAAGCAGCCATTTAAATTGTCAAAAATTAAGAAATTTAAACACATTCAGTTTTAGTCATGGAAGTGCTGAACTTCTTCTTGTTAAAAATGTTAGTGAGTTAAAAAAAAAAAAAAAATTACTCTGTATGACTTATAGGAATTATATTTAAAAATCTAGACATCATAATTTTTTAAAAAGTGTATTTATTAATTTAAACAACGTGAAGTATTTTGTTTTTCTGTCATTTAGACCTTTTACCCATTTAGTAGAAAATTACTTTTCTCTAATAGTTAAAAATTAGCTACTGAGCAATGATTAAAGTGGAGAAGTAAATAAAAAAAGATTATTATCATTGCATTTTAAACTAAGCAAGTTCAATTGCTATAAAATTAAACAAACATATTAGATATTATTTCCAATGAACATTTTAAAAATATATATTCAGGTGTCCATTCTATTCATGGGCCAATATCTAATTTCTAAACCACAACAGTTAGACATATATCTTCAATTGGAAAAATTCTTGACAGGAAAAATTAGATTTTTTATTATTTGTGTCAGTAAATATATTTCTCAAAAATTTAGGAAATCTAAATTTTTTGTAATCTCTTAATCCTATCAATCATATTTAGTAAAATATTGACATGGTAGCATTTTATCCAAAAGTTTTTCTGCCAATTTATAAAACAATGAGCATCACTGTTTTAGATTAATTTTACAGATAAATTCAAGATCTCTTAAGAGATCCTCAAAAGAGACCTTAATGTATCGTTTATAAATTGAAATTATGTGTCAATTTATTATCTTTTCTAATTGTTCCACAAAATAAATTTGTAAATGAATTTTATTTAACTTAATAGCAATAATTATTTTTTTACTAAATATGACTGATAGGACAGGAAGACTGCATAAAAAAATTAGAATTTGTAATTAATTCAAAAAAAGATTTATTTACTTAAAAAACATAAAATATATTTTTTTAAATATTTTTCTAATTAGAACTATATTTATAGTGGTTTATTAATAAGTTATTGGGCCACAATGATCCTGAAAACCATGTATGTATACACATATATATTGATAACCAAAAAACAGAATTATTTAATCAATGTATTGGGATATTAGAAATGCAACCTTTATGGAATGGGATGGGAAGTGAAAAGCAATATAAGCTTGAATCAATTTCCTTATTTCTCATAATACTCAAATACAAACACTAGCTCAGATGCAGCTTTCACCTTTGTGAATGAATATATAAAACATAGCAGTGATCTTTCTGGTACACAGCAAACCCTTTGATATAATTGGCACTTAGCATATTCCAGAAACAAAGGGTGGAGTGCAGTGATTAAGAAAGGAAACATCCTACAAATTTTATATGTCACACACATTTTAATTAAATGCTTTAAAATATTTTGATCTTTGGAAAACTTTGGTAAGTTTAAAAAGCAATGCAAGGCAAAAAGCTCTACATATTTTTTATATTTCATAAGAAAGAACCATACATTGATGAGACTCTAATTTTAAATTATTTAAAGCAATAAATATTTGGTTTTCTGCAGGATGATTTGAATTCCGGGCATTACTAGAAGTACTACTTTCAGCATAATTACTTAATTCACTTCTATTTGATAAAACTTTTTCATAATAATGTGGGTTTGTAAGTATCAAACGAGCAGTTTCGGGTAGTGATGGTACTTTAGAAGCTAAATTAACTAATATAGCATTCTCATTCATATTAACTATTATTAAATAACAATTTGCCCCAACTATAGAGCGGGTGAAAGAAAAAATGTCCATATCCACCAATGCATATTCACATGTTCCTAACAGCACTGAGGGTTCTCTTCGAAGCTTCACAAGCCTTTTAAAATTATGTAGGAAAGAGAAAACATCTTGATTTTCAACCTGAAAAATAATTTTTTAAAATTTGAATTAGAACCGAACATTAATTTTTATATAATGTTTAATTGCAAAAATAATCTCTATTTTAAAAAAATTGAGAAATTCATGAAACAATAAGAAAGTTTAGCAGCCCAACTTTTATACATACTAAAATATTTTTATCTTTAAGATAAAATTTATCAGTATCTAAAATAAAATGACAGTCATGTATAAAGTTACCAATTTTTAAATGCTTGTTAGATCTATTATTAATTCAAAGAATTTCTACACAATTTCATAAATGCAATTATTTGAAACACTTGAGAATATTTTTTAAAATACATTTTTATTGAGTCTTTAAAGTCTTAAACAAAACTCCAAGAGTTAAAAGATTCAGAAATATATATAAAAAAATTAACTCATTAAAAATACTATTTTATACAGCAGCAGACTAATTATATCATTTTTCCTCAATAACATACTAAGGAAAGCTAGTTAAAAACAGACACAGTGAAGAAAATCCAAAATTCTCAATTTAGGTATAATGCAATACTGATAACAATTTAGGTATTTAGTATTTAAGAGACAACACAGTTTAGTGTTGCAAATATATACACTTGCCTCTAAATTGGTTTCCTCTGATAAAACATTAAATTTATTAAATAAAACTTTAAAGAATGAGTGCTATTTGTCCAGTTGTTAAATCAGTGCCAATTTTAAATTTAAAAAGCAATCAAACGCAAAATTAAATTGATTTTTTTACATCAAATATTTAATCCCTGGACAGACTAAAAATCCAATTTGATTTAACACATGTTTTTGCTATTCATTCACTTATTATTAATAAAAACACTCAATTAATCAATTTAAAATCTTATTTACATACAAAGAAATTCACAATTTTGCTAAATATTTTTACTAATTACCTGATATTCTTCAATATGCATGAAATTTTAACAGATAACAATATTAATTTATTAAAGTATTTAATACCTATTTCATCTCAGTATGATATAATGATAAAAAAATACTGAACTGTGATTGGAATGAAATTTGCTGTTAGTGCACAAAAAATTAATGTTTTCTTTCAATTCTCAACTTCTAAAGTTAAATGGTATCCATTTGTTCTCATGAGATACAAGTTAAAAATGGCACTATTAAATAATATTGTAGCATATTTTGTAGTTGTTGCTTATAGCATTGCATCATAATACAATCTAAGATTGCTACTTAATTTATAACAAAGACATTCAATGAATTGATATTATAGTGATTTATAATACTCATAAAGAATGTTTCAGCAGTAATGCTTTTCTTTGTAAATTTATAGTAAAACAGTACAAGCATATCCAATTAGGAACGTACCTTTTTTACTTCCTATTCAATCACAATAATTCATTATTTGAGATAAAAACTTTTTTCAAGAATACAGCAACTAAGGTTGGATTTATATAGAACTAAACAACCAATTGCTCAAGGCGTCCAATTTCTTAGGTTTAAGTTATCATATATACTTAATGTACTACTTATATGGATTTATAAAAGACCTAATATCTTGAATAGCTTAGATCTTCATCAAATCTAAATCCAACAATAATAGCAATCTTTGTAGACACTTGGTGAAAAGTCATGTCATAATTTCAAGTAAGGGAATATACTGTGGTATCAAACTCTGCACAGCCAAGTCAATTCTTAAAATCTTCCAAATATATTTTAAACATCATATAAGCACATTTTAAAAACACTAAGTGATTGTTTATTTTTAGGATCAACGAATTTATTTGATGATTTTCTCCAAACTTTATTACACTTAAGGAGTTACCAAGATGGTTGGCACTGGTTTACTTTTTTGGCAATTTATCATAGGAATGGTAAAAATAAACGAATACTTATTAAGAAATAAATATAACCCCCCCCCCCAAAAAAAAAACAGGACAGTAACTACAAATAGATAGACACAAGGAAAGATTTTTTAGAGCAGGATTATATTATTGAAGTTTTCTTTCTTACCTCTATGTTTTGAAATCTATAATTTGTATTAATAGGCAACCAAGGTTTATCACAGTTTGTAAATCCAGCATTAATGCCAGAATTCCACTGCATAGGGGTTCGCATTGGATCACGAGAATTTGACTGCAAAACAAGAATTAAATTCTGAGAAGCTACAAACTTTGAATTTGGAAAATATAAGCATTTTCGGAATTCTAAAATACAATAAAAATGGAGCCATTAACTTGTCTAAGTAAAAATATCAGAAATATTTTATATAATCAGTTATAATCATTTCATAATTTTTATTAATTAAAGAAAATATGTTGAAGCATCAAAAGTTCATTGATTCTGGTCATAGAATATATCATTTTTCCTAAAATATCTGTTAGTAAATTATAGGTATCATAAATGAATTAATGTTTTAATGAGAACTTATAGCAAGAACAGACTTCATTAAAATATTAAATAAAAAATATATTAAAACTTATTTTATCTTTCTAACAAGGATAAAATTAGTACTAATAAAATACTTAATATAAAAAAATTAAATGAATAGTAAAAAGGAGGTATAATGTACATGGAATTTGTTATGTATAATTAAAGTGATATTCAAAAATGATATCAATATCCAATCACTATGCTAAAAGAGATGAATTTATATCAAAAATCTTAATTTAGTGCAATAAATGTGAGCAATAACACAAACTGCACTTACACAATGTGCATAAAATAGAATTCAGAAAACCTAACAATAAAGAATAAATATCAATGGTGAAATCAAAGTGCAGTGCAGTTGACTAAACTGCTTATAGCCTACATAAAAGACATATTATGGTTTCCAAACACATTTGTAGGAAAACAAACATTGCTGAAAACTAATTTCAGAACACAATTTTTAAGTTACTAAAGATTATAGTATTATAAACATTATACAACATTTTTAGAATTTGAGCGCTTTTCAAGAACCTATAGCTATTGTTGTTATGCATATTTACTGGCTATAAATAAATACAAATAAAAAATCTGTATTCAGTATTACGTTTAAATTTTCAGCTGCCGAAGATAGTTAAAAGTGGCAGATATTTTAACGCTATATAATTGTTTTAAAAAAATCATTGCTGTAACACAAATAATTATGTTTATATACTGCATACTGATGATATATTGATATGCAAGATTTTTCTAACAAAGACAACATTTTAAAATAATCTATTCCATCATTTATCTTTTTTCCTTTTGGCCACTTTTAGTTGTGTATTAATGATATATCAAAATTTCATTGCATTTTAATTTTCTACCTCTTTTACTTAAGAAATTGGACACATTGGGATTTAATCATTTCCAAATACTACTTGCACTTTTTGTAATCTCTAATTTGTTTCTCTCTTTTTTTAAATTATTATTTAATTGTAATTTGAATCATCCAAAGAAATCGTTTAAAAAAAAATGTAATAAGCATTGCAAATGATGTGTAAAAAATGTCTACTTGAAATGACTATATCAAAATAAAATTTGTTTTCAAAATTTGATGACATTAACTAATGAAATTTGAAATATTTCAGATTGATTATCTTAATCACATTACTGAAATACATTTAATAAAGATTTTAAAAGTACTTTCATGCCACTATCATATTCCGGAGGGGAGGGGGAGATTAAATGTGATTTTCTTCTTATATAAAAATAACTAAGTTTTATAACCTACCAAATAATATCTATTTATTTTACAAAAGATAAGAATACTATATTTTTTCAAATAAGACAACTTGGATTTTTCCTCCAAAATATTTCATGCAAATATATTTTTCCACATGCTTATTTTTCTTCTAATCTATTATTTAATTTCTAAATTTTTTATTATTATTATTAGCAGGTTTATTACAACATCCATTAATTTATTACTTTCTAAACCTGAATTCAATACACATTATACTATTAATTTATAAATATTATTATCATGAAAACAGATAAATGTCACAAAACTAATTTTCAAACAGCTCAACAGTGCTCATAAGACTAGGAAGTTCCACAATTTTTATGATATATTTTGTAAAGAACTTTTACCAAAATTGGTACTAAAAGAAAATTTTGAAAAAGATTATAAGCAAAGAATAAGCTACGGTTTAAGAGTTTCAAATAAAAAAAAGAACGTTAAGATGTTTTAAATATATGCACTTCAAAATCTAAAATAATTATAGCAAAAATTACAAAAAATTATAAAATGATTTTTAAAAATAAACATACCGGTTTTGTTCTGAGAGCAAAACTATCTTTCATTTCTTCAGGACTGATAATACCATTCTCCATTCCAATCTCATCACCATAGTAACAAATAGGAATGCCAGGTAACAATAGCACTATCATTTGAAGAGAACTGGCCAATATGCTGCCCACACGTGATGCTACTCGTGGAAAATCATGGGAGCTTATCTACAAGAATGGAGAAACTCAATTCATTCAAATTCATTTAATTAAAAAGCTGGTTCATTTAATCTCTACTGAAAAAAATTTAAGCACACACTGATTTCATATATTAAATTCTTTCACAATTATGCTACTTTAATAGACTTTCATCTTTCACAATTATTAAAAACAATTTTGATAGGCTTTATAAACTGAAAAATAACATTCATTTTAGAAACTTGTAAGTGAGACATAAATCTCAACTAATAATAAAAGATTATGATCCTCAGCAGACAGACCACTGGTCTAAAGCGATCAAATATGGTAAAAAGGAATGATCACTTAGGAATCTTTTTAAAAAATTTTTAAGTAATACAAATTAAGCAAAATGTTGGTGCTTTTCTTTGATAATATAAAAAATATAGAAAGAGGCAGAAATAATTTATATATCATCTAAAAATTCAATAATTATTTTTTAAGATACAAATTAATTTACTTAAATTTTTCTTTCTTTCATTCTTTATTTTAGCAATTGAAAAAAAAAAATTACATTTAATTGCATTTTAGCACCATACTTTTAAACACTGTAATGAAATAAAAATAATTTTTACTGCAATTATTTTATCTTTAGTTTTTCTTATGTCACTAATAGACAAATGATATTTTTTATATTTTGAATAATTCACAACACTATGGTCTTTCCTGTAAATAACTGGATGAATATAGCATCATCTTTTGAATTTGAAATTTCGATTTCCATTGTGCTGCACTATATTTTTAATTGCATCAGTAATTAAAAATTCTTTCTGTTAATATAAAAATCATGAAATATTTTCAGTACTCAAAAAAGAATCTTCACAGTTGAATGATTTTGCTTATATATTTTATAATTATGTTTAAATTCAGTAAGTTCATAGCCCAGTTAAAGTTTAATTATTTCCCATTTCAGATTAAAATTCAAATTTTTGGTGAGATATAAAGAATTACCAAATACATAATATAATGAATAGAACAAGTATAAGACTTTTTAAATACGACAAGCCACATATCTATCAAAATAGTGAAATTTAAAAATACTATGTTGAAAAGACAATTATACTCAAACAATTGAGATTATTCTGATGAGCTAGCTGGTCTCTAAAGATAGTTAATATCACAATAAACAAATAAAATATTAAATGTAGAAATCAACTAAAAAAATCAGCATAGGCTGATAATTCGACAGAAAAAGCATACATAAACATGTTTTTGCAAAAAATGCTAAAATCTACAATTAAAATGAATTTTCAAAAATAAAATAAAGATAAATTTTGATGTATGCAAAAAAAAAAAACTGTTTAGTCTCTTAGAAAACATTAGATCAAAAATTATTTTTTAATTAACACTGAAAGGAAAAAAAATTATCTCAGAAGAAAATTAGTTATAAAAATTAGTCAATTTGCCAAAAATAAATTGTGCACAAATCAACAATACTTAGAAGCAAAAAGAATGAAGGAACATTTAATAAATTTCAAAACAAACAAAGGAGACAAAATCATTTTGTTAATTTTGCATATTTAAATACAATCGCAAACATTAACCACAAATATTAATAGTCATTAAAATTATTTCTGATAACAGTAAAATTAAGTTAGAACAAAAAAATACAGTGATTATATATATATATATAATAAAATGCATCTCAAGATTCCAAATTTATTTGAGGATATAAATAAAGATTTGTAAGAGAATAAAGGGAAAATTACCACATAGTTTGGAAATTTTCCCTTTGGCATTTTCTTCAACCATGCATCAATTATTTCTTGAATATCTAATCCAGTTGAGGAAGGTGTCACTTTGTAGAACTGAAAGTTCATAGGAATTTCAGCAATTTTTTCATGTATTGTACCATAATAAAGAATAACATCTTCTATATCCTCCATTCCTTCAATTATCATTATCCTGAATAGAAAGGAAGTTGTAAACAAAACAAGGTAGCTTTATCTTTCAAAAAAATCTTCAGTATTAAAAAAAATTATCATACTTTGGTTTGTTAAGACGTTTTGAATAAGCATCTAAAATACATCTCCACTCTTTCAAAAGCTCATAAGTTTCAGGCATACCTTTTGTATATATATGATTCAAGTATCCATATTCATCCTAAATATATAAAAAAAGAGCAAAATTTATTTAACAATTCCGCACAATTTTAATAATTTATTAATACCTGAATTATGTAAATATTTCAATTATATGTTAAGTACTAGATTGTTTGTGAGTAAACTGTTCATAATTTTAAAAATTTTCTACTAGCCATCAAATACATTTGAAATTCTATGATAACTACATACTACTTTTTTTGTGTAAATCATTCAGCTTTTAAAAAAATTAAACTGAGGATAATTGAAACTAATGACAAGCATTTATCTGTAGAATATAAAACTCTACAAAATTATTATTAAAAATTTCTTTAATATAATAAAAGATATTAGCATAATAAAAAAAGCAACATGTAACATACAGGAATTATATGTAATAAACAAACAAATAATAATAATTTACAAATTCTATTTTTGATGTTGTAATAATTTACAAAACTTTACTTAATTCAAGATATGTTGGTAATTGAAATACCAAAAAAAAAAAAAAAAAAAAAGGCATTACGCAATTTACTTTGGATATTTTGTAACTTCTTCATACACTATTCCATAATTCATAAAAATAAAATTTCTAATTAAATAAAGCATATATTTTTAAACACATAATACAAGCACAATAAAAAGTTTTATATTAGTGTTAAATCCTTATCATTAATATTAATCATCAAAATATAAATAAAGTTCCACAATTATATTTAGAAATGGATGGTCTCAAATGTTTTTGTTTTAGTAAAAATATATTTTAGTATTTTAGAGAATCCACAAATTAAGCAAAAAAAAAAAAAAAAAATGATAATACTACAAGTATTTGGAATGTATTCACACAAATTATCAGTACCAGTTCATATAAAAACATTCGGATTTATTCCTTTAATACATTTTTACCATCTTTTTTAGAATATAATGCCTATTTACATCTATTTCTTCTAAGAAATTGATTTGATATTATATTCCTATTTTATAGAAAATAATAATCATACTTAATATAATAAAAATGTTTCAATGATTATATTCTTTGATGTCCCCCCTTAAAGGGGAATATTCAAAGGAATATATTTCTTTAGGGAGATTTTATTTCATCTTTTATTAGAGAATCTGCATATAATTTTGCAAATAATAAACAGAAAGGTTGAGCTGATAATTAGGACAGTTGTCATAATATTAACTATTTCACAATGCTTAAAACTAATGACGATTTGACTAATTAACTAATGATTATTATTATCAGAGTTCAAAATGAATGCAATATAAGTCTTTACTCACTTTATTGCAGTTAATTACTTTTTAGTTTTAAATGTCTATTAATACAATGTGTTTTTTTTTAACATTTGAGAAAAAACAATTCTTTTCTAAAATAAATTTTATTTATCTCTAAAGTGTAACATATAGTTAACTCATTTGATATAAAGCACATAAAAAATTCAAGGTGTTTTTAAAATGTTTTAGTTTAGCAAAATAGATGATGTAAATAAAACTAATAATATTAAATATACTACATATTACCATAGTTGCCTTGGTTTGCTTAGCTCTAGGTTCATCTAATAACCTTTCATCTTCAAATATATGACTAGCAGCATCAATCCGAAAACCATCAACTCCCTTATCCAACCAAAATTGTAAAACTTTCTAAAAGAAACACAGGCTTCTATAAAGTTATTGACGATAAAAATTTAAAAAAAGCCATAAAAGTTTAATCTAATTTTTTAAATGCTAAATAGTTATGAAAACAACAAAAAATGGTTTACAATAAGTTAATATATGTGAATTTTACTTTTTTATCAAACATGATGGAAATAATTCACGAAAAAGCATATAAATATGTCCCTATACATATTTGAAACTTTAAAATTAAATGCCACTGCAAATACATAATCCCATTAGCTTAATATGGAGAGAGTGTAAGATATAATTATATCTAAAAAATGATATATTCATGTTTATGAATAATTTGAAATTCAACAAAAATACCCAATGATTAAAATCCAATCTGCTTTTATGTAATAAATTATTGTTAAAAGCATGATATTGTTCTACTTAAAATATTTTGAACTAAAAAATTAATTAATGTGATGCATGGAAAAATGCTGATAAATATATATATATAATTGCAATAATTTTAATTTATTCTCATTCTTAGAATTAATTATTCTCTAATCACCTGAATTCAAACTTCATTTTAACATCAGAATTACACCAGTTTTTATTTTTTTCTATGCTCAGAGCCTATATGTGCAGAAATGAAAATGGTATCTCAGCTAATTTCCTTCTCAATGCACAAGATTCTGAATGTATTCTCAATAGCTATTTTGTTTTTCACATTTCTATTTGGAGTGTGCATTGCACTGATCATGGATTTAACAAAGAACCTAAAAATGGGGAGTTTCTACAATATTATGTAAACAACAAAAGAATGAACGATGAATTTAACGAATTTATAACCTACTTCCTTTAATAAAAAAAAAAATTTATAAATATGTATGAAACAAGTTGTAATGAAATAGTCATGGAATTTGTAAAGTGATATTTATTCTTCATAATTTAATGAATTATTCCAATTTTTATCTTTTGTCAAGAATTTTTTTTATCAAATCAAAGGCAATTCTAATATAGGATACTGAATAAAAAAAGGCAGAAAAGAGAGAGTGTGAGAACATATTCTGAGATAAGATAATCTTAGAAAAGAACTAGCAACACAGTATTTTGGTGCAATGAGAAAAAGAATACCCTTGGTAATAAAGAAGTTATGGTGAACACAGAATTTGAATAATTAAGAAATTATTTTTAAAATATAGATTAATTAAATATTTTTACATATATATGTAATGATATCTTAAACACTAATTTCAATTCTAATTAATTTCTAAATTTTTAGCTCAATTCAGCAAAATTTCATTCTAAAATATTCTCTTACTTCCTGATCCCATTCTACTTTTTCTATTTAATTTATTCAACACAAGTTCTAAAATTGCTGAATCGCTAAAATCTGACAAATTCCCACACTCCGAATGAAGGGATAAAATATTGCTGACTTGCACAAATTCTTCTAAAAGATCTCTACGATTCCTTTGCCTGTGATTGATATGTGACGGAAATCCCTATTAAAACCTCACAGTATATATTCAAAGAGCTAAATTTTTCATGAGCTTTTCCTCTTTTTGTGTTGTGTTGTTCTGTGTAGTGCTCTGCGCTTCTGCTTGTGCAAAAAAAAAAAAAAAAACCATGGTACCTGGGACAGAAATAAAACAAAGTTCAAAAATCGAAAGTCTCTTCACTGTTTTCGAAACTGTCTTCTGCTTCAAAAATTATATGCTTACATTTTTGAGAGTTGACAGGATGTATCTGTGCCAAAATTGTCAAATTAATTAAAAGAATTGAAATTAAATCCGCAGGTCGGGCTTCATGTTGCATTGTACCTCTGCAGCTCGACAAGCTCAGAAAATAGTTCCGTACTGGCTCGGCCACTTGCTTCAGTGTTGGCCTGCCTTCCTCCTCTGGCCATGCCATTCTGCTGGCCAATGCGATATCTGCTACATTCCGTACCTGTTGCCACATCGCCGATGATACCTTCCGTAACTTGAGACCTCATCTAACATTCCTGCTTGTCCTTGTGTTTGTGCTCCTTATCATATCTTCAAGAAGTTGAAGCTCCTTTTTTCCAAAATATCACTTTTGTTTTATATTACCATCACAATATAATGATCTCCTGCCTTTGCTCAGTCCAGTGCTCAAAATTGCCTTTTGTGATTCTTCAAAAAGTAATCAGCGTTAAGAAAAAATAATTTTTATTTGAAATTGCATTTTTCAATTTCAATATAGTTACAAATAATCTTTTCATTTTGTTATTAAAAATATTTTGAGTTTTTTAAGTTTTTTTTCTCAAATCTATTATTTAAAATTTATGCATAATATTAAAGTGTGTTGCATTTGAAATTAATTTATAAGCTAGTAAAATCAAGAAAGATGATTTCCCTAAATAAATTAAATTTATTTTTAAATTAAAGAATAAAATAAAAAATAAAAGTAATGACATATAATACCGGAGAAAATTAGTGAATACCTCAGAGGAAATTTTTCCACACCTCTGATTGTAATTAAACTATACTCTGTTATTTATTGTGTCAGAATGCTTTAATATGCATACAGACCTAGTGAATGAAGATGTTGTAAAGAAGTAATAGATCAAGGTTCTTATATGCTTCATAATTAATGGTGCATGATAATTAGAATAATGTAGTAAATACATTAGGGGAAATTTTTACACTTCTGACAGTTATTAAGCTATATTTTAACATATTTAAAAATAATAAGAATGAAATAGACCTATAATTTCATTTGCATTATATTAAAAAGATATATATATATTTACTTTAACATCTTTTGTTTGATGAAATAAATCTCAAAAAGACAAATTTTTAATAGACAAAATTGGTAATGATGTTCATTTGGTATCAGAGGTAGGTTTAAATGCTGAACAATAATAATACTAAATATGATTATTCCAAATGGCATCATTGAAACTGAAAGGATCAACAGGAAAATATAAACAGCCCTAGGGGATAGCAGCCTTTGTTGCTATATCCCACATTGTTTACATTCAAGTTCAAAGTAAAGACATATATCTAGAAACAGATATAATTTTTAAAAGGATAGTAAAAAAATTATCAAATGCGAAATTTAGTTCGGAATAATTCTTCAGTAGAGATAATATCAGAATGAAAAAAAAATAAATAAATAAATAAACACAGCTGCATAAAAAAGAATTGAACATAATTCTTTTCCCACTAATTGATTCTGAATGAAAAAAAAAAAAAAGAAATCATAATTCCTGTTTTAGATATTAATATCAAGAGTTCTCAAGAACATTAAATTTTGAATCATATTGGGCACTTTTAGCCAATCGATTTACGTAATAGGTTGTGTAAAAAAAATAGGAGAAAATATGAAGAAAAAAAAAAAAAGAAAAGAAAAACTTAAGTTCAATTATAATTTTTTTTTCAGCATAACAAGCATTCACATGTCTGCACTGGGAATCAGTAACGTTCTTTTTCTTGATTTCCAAGGAATATGTAAAAAAATAAAAATGTTTTTTTTTTTCAAAAATTTTTTTTAATCTATTTTGAAAAACTAATAATCTTTATTTTCATTAATGTGACATACTTTTAATCATTATAATTTCATTAAATTACATTTTAAAATTATAAAATTGTTATTTAGTCTCTTTTATTGAAATGGGAACAAAATCTATAACTAGAGACATTATTACAAATGATGCTATTAATTAAATAAAAGAAAAATGTTAAAAATACTATAAACATTTGAAATGCTAAAAGCAACATTGTAGAGTTTTGACTACAAACAAAGTTTGTAAAATTTTAGCCGGCCAGCCTTATTTAAAAAAATCTATAATGACAATACATTTCAAATATTTATCTAACTTAGGGTCTCAATCTATTAAAAGTAAATAAACTTCTTTAAAGATATGACAAACAATTATTAAGGCAAGATAGTTACCTCCATTTCACTTTTAACTGCTGGATTACGATAATTCAAATCAGGTTGTTCTGGCAAAAACTGATGATAATAAAATTGCTTTCTTTGATCATTCCAAGCCCAAGCAGATCCTCCAAATACACTAAGCTATTAAACATTAGAAAAGTATAAAATGTATCAATACCATATTTTTTATAAAAATTTTCACAGATCAACATTAATAATACAGTAGTATAACATAAAAACTACAAATAATTTAATAATAGAATACTGTTTTGATCATTTCACCTAACAATTAGCTAAATCCATGATTCAAAGATTCATGACAAAAATTAAATATGAACAGCTTTCATTGGTCAAAGTGACAAAGACACCCAGGCAATTCCATAGGTTAGAAATCTAGCTTAATGCTTATGCATGAGGATATTCTGCCTTTCTTGGGAACATTCAGGTACTGTTGGATTATATTTGTGTTTTGTTTGAATGGAAAGTTCCAATAGTTAGGCCCTGTATGTGTTTTTCAACAACAAGCAATTTATTGACAAAATGGACATAAATCTAACAATTTTCAAATAATGCAAGTTAAGAGCATCACTAGATTAGAAATTAAACTTTCTTGATTCAAATTCTTCGGTCTTATCTAGATCTGAGCTATTAGGTAAATTATATAAAATATAATAAAATACAAAGCTATAAGTTTTAGAAGGTTTAACTGTGCAACATGCACCACACACTTAAGCTCTTTTTTTTTCCATAAGAAAAAACTAAAATTTAATACCATTATTTTTTATAAATATATAATATATGAATAATCAAATATTTATCAATAAGACCAATAACTTTAACCAATTAGTTATATATATAGACCAAACTGAATACCTTAAAAACTAATTCTGGAATTAAAAATTTAAAAAACAATTTTTAATTAGAATAATTACATATTTAGAGTGAAGATCATAAGAGAATTTTAATGTTATAGTCAGACAGGAAAGAAAATCTACATGAATTTATGGTTAGTATTTTAAATACCATGAATTATACTATCTCTATTGATTTAATTAATTTCTAGAGTATATATATATATTACATACCCAATTATTTGGTGGTAAAGGTTCTTCAGTAGATTCTGGCTTTGCATCAACCCAAATGTAAAAATCAGTAAAAGGTTCCACTTTATTAATACTTTTTATAAACCATGGATGTTGATCACTGGTATGGTTTGCAACAAAATCAATGATTATATTTAGATCTAAAAAGAAATGGAAATTTAATTATTCCAGAGGCTAAAATAGAACAATTACATTACGCTTTAAATCATATCAAGAAAAAATCTCAATATAAATAAAAATCATTGTGATTATATATATATTCATGTTCCACAGCTTCTTCTACACAAATGAGCATCCACACCTTCTCAATCAAACTTTGCAAGCTTATTCTTTTGAACAAGAGAAATAATGTCATCAACTTTTCAAATTGCAAAAATTACCTAAGAATTCAATTAATTAGAAATTATCTGAAATTTTGTTATTTTTCTGAAATAACTTTGAGGAAATTATTCTACACGAAATATTTTAATATTATCTTGAAATTCAAAATTTTACCTTTTTGGTAATATTTAATTGCTTCCTGTACAATTTTATCTTTAATTGTTATTGTTTTTTTTTTTTTTAATTAACTCAGCTGACTTTAAAATATGGTTATACTCAACCACAATTTTTTGAAATTTAAGTTTCATAGATTTTGGACATTTTTTATTGTTTTAAAGCAGTTACTTATTGATACCTTAAAAAGCTACAATGAAAATTTTATACACCTTTCAACTCAAATGATTTCAAGATACGAAGGTCTAAGTTAATTCAATCAAATGTTCTAGTGTCATGAAAGGATTGTGTGTATAAAAATAATTTAGACAAAACTAGTTTTTACATTTAAAATATTATATATACAAATATTTAAATTTTCAGCAATGCCAAGTTTATCAGCTGGTATAACATAAATTTAATACTTTAAAATTTACTTAAAATTTAACAGAAGGGATTTTCTTACAAAATATATCAATGATATTCCATAGCCTTAACCTTACTTAACTGATAGTAATAGTTGCACCAAAAGCAAGTCAATGCTGTTTTAAAATATAGTTATAAAAAATATCAAAGCTTTTATATTTTAAGACAAATTTTACAATTTTTAGAATATTTTCCTCATTTTTAAACACTTTATGATTTCTAATGGTATATATATTATTAGAGAAATGGTACATATAAATCACAAAGAAATCATCTACCAAATTATAAGGAAAACAAATTAAAAGGTATTTAAAACCATACAATATAGAAAAATGTTGATAAAGAAAAAATTAATGTCATTTTTATGAGTTTTTAATGTAATAGAAATGGTATATATTCTTTCATCATATGTTTTCCTAATAAGATAAATAATAGGTAATAAAAGGAAAAAATAGTATGCAGAAAAGTAAAGAAATGAGAAGCAACATTTTATACATAAGATTATTGCAAACAGTTAGTATTATTTCTCAAAATTCTGCATTTAGGATTTTCATATTAAATAATATGAACATCATACTTCATTGCAATATAAATACAAGATAAGATTGACAACCACAATCAGGTTCTTTGAAGTTTCAGTTTATCCAATTAAAAAAGTATATAATTTAAGAACACTGCATTTTAGAACAGTAATCAAAGGAACTGCCTTTTATAGATGCTATTATAACAATACTAAAATTCATTTGGTCTCATATAATTTTTAACTGTGACAACATTGCCTAATAATACAAAACCTAAAAATAGAAAAAAAGTAACATTTCTCCTGTATGTAAAGATAGTAAGAAAATTGAAGATATTAACAATTAATGAACATAAAAGATTTATAGAGAGAAATTACCAATGCAAATAAAAAGAAATTACTTCATTAATTGTATGGGGTGCAATGTTTCAGCATAATAAAAATAAGAATCAATACCTAAATATTGAATCTTTAAATAAAAAATATTAGAATCTAAAATAAATTACTCCAGAATTTTATTTTAAATTTAATTTAATCAGCTTCATGATTATAAGAAATATGGGAATAAGAAATTTACAACTGGATGAAAATCCAATGAACCTGTGTTGGCATTATGCTATGAATTCTTTAACCCTTTCGCTACAAACCTGGACCAACCATTATAAAAATTCTACACTGGCATGCCAATTTCTGTTTCAAATGAGGGTTGCAGGATTTAAAGTGATGATAGTCTTAGTGATAACCCATTTTACAAAACTGAATCCCAGCCTCCAAGTATAGAATTTGCACAGCTGTTTGGGTCGTATCAGTAGTGAAATGGTTCATTATAATTATATCCAAAAACATTAATAAATTATATACTAACAGAAAATATCAGTGAAAATTTTGGTTTCATAAAATGAAAAGATTAATAAAGATTTTTTTTTAATTATATACGAAATTAAACTGGATGTTGTTGTTACAATGGTGTGAACAGAATAGTGCCAACATTCAAGCTTATCTAATGCTAGAACACAGCTAAAAGAATAATACCATGTACTCTAATTAGATTTTATACCTTGTTCTTTCGCTTCTAACATAAATAAATGGAAATCATTCATTGTTCCAAACACAGGATCAATATCTATAAAACATGTAATGTCATATCCATTATCTTTCATAGCAGACGGATAGAAAGGGCTCAACATTAAGTTTGAAATTCTAAGATCCTTGAAATAACGAAGCTCTTGAATCAGACCTAGGAAGATAAAAAAATTTTATTTTAGATATACTTTAATACCATTTATGTTGAAAAATTTCATATTAGTACTATTGAAGAACAAGTTCAGATATCTTAAACTAAGGATCATAAAGAGTAATTTTAGAATTCTGAATACTTTTATAGTATTTACTTCTTTCTGATTCATTAATATTTGTAAGCAAAAATAGTTCAGAAAATTATGCACATTATTAATCAAAATAACCATTTTAAATTCAAATTTTTGAATTTATGCTTGCTTTACACATTATTTTAAGCAAATTATTACTCATTTATCAGATTGTGATAAAAAAAAAAAATGTTTGAAAATAGGATTGTAAAATGTTTCTCTCTTGTAAAAGAGTCTTAAGTGAAAAAGTTTTCAGAATCCCCAAGTTAAATTAATATAGTATTTTCAAGATTCACATGAACAGCAAAACAGAATAGATAGATTAAAATGTCCAAGACAGAACAAAGTTTGGTATATCAGCTAGGATATAAGTAAATGACTATTTAATTAGCTGATCAACATAATCTGTACTAATTGCTATCAAATTAAACAATAGTCCATATCTAATATAACTATTAAATGTAGGAGCTTCAGAATATTTTAATTTTGTCAGTAAACTAGAGACAGAAATCTATGAGCTATTTTATATGCTCATGTCTTTCATTAAATATCATTAGAATTTTTATTAATAAATAGTTTGGCCAGATTTGTAACATATAACATTATCAGTTTCACTCTTAAAAATATGCAATACAAAATTTATATCATGTAAACATAAAAATGCAATACTAAATGAGAAATGTAGACATATGCATTTCATCAGATCATTCAATAAAACAAACTTTACTAAACCTAATGTAAAAACCAACAGTTTAATAGATTGGAACAATTCAGTTAAAATTCAATGCAAGAAAACAATAAATTAGAATCAAGATATTGCTAATAATAATATATTTAAACTATGTAAATGAAATATAATTCCAAAAGATTAAATAATTTTCTATTTAATTTTAATTTGTTTCCTCTCACTTTTAATTGTAAAACTCCACCCTGAAATGCAGTTTTTTTCCCATTTCTAATATGCTATATAACTATAGTTGTTATTTTCCTCCATATCACCAAAAATTAAAAAAGTATAACTGTTGTTTATAGCAATGTGTTAATTTAACCAATACCTTTATTTCATGAATAAAACTCATAATTTAAGAGGTAACTAAAGGGAAAAACTGTTTACAATAAGTGACATAGTGAGTATCAGGATTGAATTTTTCTTTATATAAGCTTCTAAGCAATACAAATTTCAGCTTCCCACCCCTATCTCCCTTTGCCTATTTAAAATAGATACTTTTTATCGATTTTAATTTAATATCTACACAGGCAGTTTTCAAATAATAAATATTATGACAAACTGAAATAGCAAAATATCAAATTACTTGTCAACTTCTAGGGGTATGGTTTTAGTAGCTGGCTTGTACAACAATTTGAATTAAAGAGTAATTTTGGCAGAATAAGAAAATTGGGTACATGGTGCAAAATTGTAACTTTTTACAGATAATTAAGTCATCAAGTGTGTTGATCTTTTTTTCTTATTATATTAGTTAGTTTGGTGAGTTTTGATAGGCTAAAATTTTTCTGTCTAGCAGAGAGACTGATACTTGATTCTTCTGTTTCAAAGCAATCATTAAATACATAAATATGCTTTTTTTATTATATAAATATTCTATAAGGAATTTGAAGAACAAACAGTTTTTATTCATTTAATTAAATTCACATTAAACACAATTCAAGTTAAACAGTCATTTCTTTTGTAATATCATAATTTGCATTCATAAAATACATCTTATAGTGGTTACATAACTTTATTACCTTCTTTTTTAATACAATAGAAGGCATTACTTCTGTTGTATTAAAAATTATGTTTTTCCAAGAAGTTTTTTTATTAAAAGAAAGGTTTTTCCAAGGTATATTATATTCTAAGTGAGTGTTATGTGTTTCCGTGTTTGTTTTGTGTTGTGAAATGTGGTATTTAGAAAATATTTAAATAACTGTTCCTAAAACTCGTCTATTATTTTCATCTAACTCATAATGAAGTCATAAAGACTCTCATCTCTCTACAAACTTTAATTAATTATTTTTTTCAACTTTATGCATGGCTTTTTACAGAAATGATTTGCATGCAATATGGTGTTTTTCAAAGTTTGCAAGTAGGCATCAACCTTCAAAAAGGATGCACCCCTTGGATATCATTGAATTTCAAGATACAAATCAGAAGAGAAAAAAATGAGTTTTCAAAAATTATCTTCAAAGAGGAAAAAAATAGTAATTATAAAGTATAATAATTAATATATAAATTATCCATGCTTTATAAATGAGAAAAATTAGATTTGTGATGTTTGGAATTTGTATCATTTTAATTATATTTCTTTATTTTATTCTTATGTTTTAAATTAAAAATATTACAGTTTCTGAAACAAGCATACTTTAAAAAAAAACATTTAGACAATCATTGAATTAAATATTACATAATTGTTTTGGAATGTATTAAAAATAGATGTGCTGACGAAATTCCTATAACAATTAGTTTATATTAAATAATAATAATAATAATAAATGAAAAAACACAAGCAAAGCAGTTACTATTCTAATAATACGAATAATAACTAATATTATATTTAAAAATTGAAAGAAAGAAGATGTTACAGACAGATAACAGACAGACAGATGTTAAGACACAGATGTTATTTAAAAAGGAAAACATGAAATAACCTTGAAAATCACCAATGCCATCTTCATTACTGTCTTTGAAAGAAGGTAAATAAATGTGATAAATAACACTCTTTTTCCACCATTCTAGAGCCATATTAAAATATACATTCCGTTCAGTACGATTTCATCGTCATAATTATTGAATTAGAAAATAAAGCTGTTCCTCAATGTAAGTTCGCAGTTTGAAAAGTGTAACAGCCGCTATAATTATGAAACGCCTTTTAAAATTTAAAATTTTTCTATTTGTTTACGAACTCACGACTTACAACAAACCAAAACAACGAATTTTACGGATGCAGTTATTAGACAATAGATGCAAAAAAAATATATAAAAAATTAACTATTTGGTTTCGAAATTTGTTGCACTATGAAAACGTTTAGAAAAATTATTTACAAACTTGAATAAACTTTAGTAACGAAATTTAAACATAAAAATTTCAAAAATGTAATTTTTCAATGAAATTATTTTAATCAAAAAAAAGATTTTAAATTATCTGCCACTGTGACGGTGTTTCATTATTGTTTACATGTGAAGGGACATGCGTATTTTTAATTTTCGGATGGAGTGTGCAGATCATATTTCATAAACTAATTATGAAATTAATTTTCAAATTATTTTAAGAGTTTTTGAAATTTCGCCAGTTCTGTACTTAAGATTCTTATTTAAGTGTTCAGTGAAATATGTTTCTATAACTTAAAATATTCTTTTTCCGGTCCAAGATTTAGTGAATATTTTAAGATGTACGTTTAAAGATTATATTCTTTTGATTTTAAAAGTGAAATATATGATTATGTTTCTTCGACCGAAAGAATCTTTGCGTCTTTCTATATATTCTATGAGGAGATGCATAGGATTTTCGAACAGTAAAAACTTTCATTCAACACAGTGCGCATATCTTCGAAAAGTTTCATCCAACCGGAGAAAAACAGCCGATGTATGCGAATTTGAAAATAGCTCATCTGTAGCTGGGGAATTTTCTGTCAGCGAACAACCTAAAAAAATAAATAATAATTTTTTTGGAATTGAAAGCGACGAAGGTGTAATTGAAATTAATGATAAACCTTCATTAAATAATAATGTATCTAGACAATTATTCAAAAATGTAGAACAAGAAAAATTCATTTCCACAACATTTGGTACTGTTCGTTATGATTCCGAGAATAAGCCTAAATACCATGGTCAATTAGAAAAAGAAAAAATATTGATCAGTTCTGCTGTAGAAAAAGATAAAATTCATGACCTCAATCAAACCCTACTTAGTAAAAATTCTGTACAAAACTGTAGTTTTTTATCAAATACACAGGAAAGTTCCAAAAGAACTACTGATGTTCTGGATAGAAATTTGAAATCTGAATTGCCTAGCAGTAGCCATGTAGATGAATTATATTTTCCTGAATCGTATACTGTTAATGAGAATAATACTACTGTTGGATTAGAAAATTCATCTTCTTGTTCTAAAGAAGAAAAATCTAATTTTATTGAAGAATCATATTTTACTCATAAAATGAACTCTGATACTATTTTTCAAAATACTGATATTACTTCTGAAGCTATTAAGTCAACAGAATGTAATGTAAAACAAGCCACATCAGAAGTTGAGAGTTCACCATTTTTGTCTTTTGATAATAAATCTAATTTTATTGAAGAATGTTATTTTAATGATAAGATCACTGATGAAACTGTTATTAAAAATAGTGATATGAGAGAAAATATGAACACTGATGAAAATCACTCCATTCTTATTCATAATAAGTGTATTTCAGATGATAAACAATCAAGTTATATTGATGATTCTTATTTCAATAGTATTTGTGATGGTAACTTTAAAAATGTTCACAAGAAGTTTCAGTCTGTAACAAAAGTTGTTGATACAGTAGAAGAAAAATCTAATAAAGAAAATTCAATGGCATCGGATGCTCAAAATAAGGTACTTAAGAAAAATTTATTAATTAATGAATCTGAAGTTGGTATGACAGATTCCCAGGTTACTTCCAAAGAGGTAAAATTTAGCACTAAAGGTATATTTAATTCCCAGGAAACTGAAACAAATATGAAAACTTTATATAATCTAGATAAAAATATTGAAAATCTTTATACTAATGAAAATAGTGTAAAATTATCTTCTGAATTTATTAATCCAAATTTAGAAGAATTAGAGGATTACAATAAATTTATATCAAGGACAACACATTTATCTAAAATGAAAAATAATTTTTCTTTTCAAAGTAAAGAATTTCTTAAAAAAAGCAGATTAATAAATTCAAAAAGTTATTCTAGTGAAAAGAAGTTGAGATCATTTCAAAGAAAATTAGATGAAACTGACTCAATTGAAGAAACTCATCATAAGGAAGAGCAGCTCGAAAGTTCACAAGAAATGCATGATATAAAAGTTAAGAAAGAAGCATGTTTTGAAAATTTAAATGCAAATGACCAGCCTGAATCAGCTTATCATTTTGTGAAAAAATTAAGAAGTGCAAAAAAGAAGTTAGTTCCTGAATTAATTAATGGTTTGTTTTTAAAAATAGTTTAACTATCTAAGATATAAATCTCTCTATCTATCTATCTGTCTGCGTCTCTGTCTATCTATATACAGTACACTCCCGATTATCCGCGGATAATCCGAAAAAATCTAAAACCGGGTATAGCAAAAGAGAAAACAGTCATTCCAACTTTGAAAAATCGTTTTATGTACAATAAAACGTAAAATAAACAGCAGGAAATGTTTAACTAACGCTTAATATTTTAGTATATCACTCAAAACTAACCTGAAATGCATTTTGTTAATGAAAACCGAAAAGTGCTTTGTACTTACGAGAGGCGTCAAGGATACACAGAAAAATTGATACATATGTACTGTTTTAATACTGTAATGTATTATGTAATTACAAAAGCATAACTGTAAAACTACACCTTTTGAAGCATTTTTTGAAGAAATCAGTCATTTGTGTTTGCTTCTTACTTTGGAAGCATTTTCTCTTTGCTTGGAAGCAAAAAAAAAAACTTAGTGCGGCAGGCGCGGATAACCCGCCCACGGATAATCGGGAGTCTACTGTATTTATATATATATATATATTTGCAATACACCCCATACTATCAAGCCTAATTTTCTTTTATCATAATTAAATGAGGAAGGCACAGAAGTGGGCATCTGCTATGAT
The DNA here is from genome assembly GCF_947563725.1 of Argiope bruennichi. Taxonomy (NCBI): domain Eukaryota; kingdom Metazoa; phylum Arthropoda; class Arachnida; order Araneae; family Araneidae; genus Argiope; species Argiope bruennichi. The sequence goes on from NC_079155.1 coordinate 81,834,961, forward strand.
CCTCCTACGTGTTATGTGTAAATTACAAGTGGTGACAGGAAAAGAGCAGCATTCTGCTTGTTATTCATTGTTTTGTCAATGTGTAATGGGACTTCAGTTGTTGTTGCTGTTCCTGATTATAACTACACAATACATATAGTATTCGTAAATTGTTTTTGGGAAATGCATTTTTTAAGTATACCACAGTGAAGATTTCAGAATTTATCTTAAAATGTGAACAGTTTATATCCTTTAACTTACTTTTTCTCTAACAAATTCTTGAGACATGCTGTGGGGTATATAAAGTACCAGCACAAAACCTTCTAGTTTGACTCAACATGTTACCAGCAACTGCTTCTATGATTCAATGGGCTGCATTCACATTATACATGGCTTGTGATAAATGGAGGGCTTAGTATTTAATAAGAAAATATGTTTTATAACTGTTTTTTTTATAATAAAAACTTTGTCTTCTGGTATTAGTGGGTAAATAAACAAGTTCATAGAACTCTACCCATCCAACTTTTATGTTTACCGACCTTTCCTACGGCCACATTAGGCCGGATATTCGGGAGTGTAATGTATATATATATAAAGAGAGAATTAAATACATGTGTATTTGTTGTATTTATTTTAAATTTTATCATCATTTTTATTTTAATTTTACAATTACTTCTTTTATGCATTACATATTTCCTCAAGATTTCTTTTCTTGATATGCTTTGCCTTATATTACCATTTATAAAAATTGATTATTTAGCAATTATTTTTTAAAAAATTACTTAGGAAAAGTGTTTACTTTAATACATATACATAATGATTAAAGTGAAGATTAGTGTGTCTATAATTTTTAAAAACATGTAATATATTGTGATGTATTTGGCATTCTAATTTATAAAAGGGAACATGCCAATCATGGATGTGTCTCATTTTGCTCAGTTCAAATATCTCTTAAGAAGTGGATAGTATTCTCTTCTCTGCAGATAGATGGTTGAAGTGCCCTTCTATTTTTATTAGAAATTATTATTTTCATGATGGCCCTACTTATAAGTATTTTGTTTCATATCTTCATTCTGTTTGTGGTTTGATATATTCTGTTTCCTTCTTTTTCACCTCCAATGTAAAATGAATTCAAAAAGTTAAAATTATCTTATATTCTTAAGATATAAAAATGCTGAGGAATAGGTTGTTCATATTAAAATGATTTTTGAGGTTCTCTTTCTTATGAAAAAGATAGCTTTCAAAACAGATATTTCTAAACTATCAAAATATTCAATTATTTGCAAATAATATCAAGAAAGACTAATTAGCCACCTGTTAGTGTTCAAACTTATGCCTTTTCTGCTGAAAGATTAACGACATACTTCTAAAGAAAAATGGTTAGAACCTATCTAAACTTGATTCATCCAAGTCTATAAGACAGAGATTCACAATAAAAGAAATATATGAGAGCGTCTGCTAGTCAAAGAGACATGAAGCACTTAGGTATCATATGAGGACAAAGACTTGGTTTTCTGTCTGGGTAAAGTTACCTTCCTGAAACTTATCTACATTTGTGGAAACTTATCCACATTTGTGGAAACTTATCCACATTTGTGGAAACTTATCCACATTTGGAGGGAAAATTTTTAACTGCCAGTATAATCTTAATGAAGAATTCACTACTAAAATGCACATTGATCTATCAGTTTCTGAATAATACTGGTTAAGAGCACAGCAAAAATAAAACCCATTATCTTCTTCTTCCAGTTTGTAATTCCCATGTATGTGATACCTTAATGTATGTGACTACTGATGGGACTGTATTCTTACATATATTGATCCATTAGACATGGTGGACATATTTTCCCATATTGGATTATATGTGAGGGATGTAACCTTTGGTACGTAACAACATGATTAACATACAAAGAAAGAAACTTATAGTGTTAAAACAGGGTGCTTTCAACTCGTTAAATACAACGACACATGTTATAGAAAAAGGAAAAAAATCTTGTTTATGTTATAAAAGTTATTCCAAATTTCTTCTATTTATCATAATACAGACTTTGAAACCTCTTTGTATAGATTTTGGGTATGTTTGACAGATAGAAAAGTCACAAACACATACTGTCACTTTAGCCATCTTGACAATGAATTTGGCATCTAATGTTATTGGACTTCAAGAAAAGGAAAATTTTGGTCTGGCACCTATGCTTTATTAAATACTCTGTATATACAAGCTGTAAGTTATATTTATTTGGGGGTAGCATGCCGTCTATATAGAATATAGTTTGTAGATCCATATCATAATTGACACACTCTTGTAATGTTCTTATCTGAAAAGATTCTTTCTTATGTTCTCCAACAGCTCTTTCTTATAGTTGTATTGTATGAAAAATTTCCTTTGTAAAAATCTTTCATTGTAATCTGACAGCCTAGCATCCAAACTGTTGAATGTAACTGTGTAAATACTGACTTAGTAATAATTTTAGACAGTTTGGAAACAGACAGAATTTTAGGTTGAAAAATTATAAGATCTCTAATCTGTAGAGGAGCTTTCTTTGGGCTTTCATTATAATATATATATATATATATATATATATATATATATATATATATATATATATATATATATATATATTTCCTCTCATATATGAATAAATTTACCCAAAAATTTATGCTGTGATACTAAGTTCTATGTAATGTGCATTGTCACAAAATTGATTAATTTATTTTTAATTTTTTTATTTATTGTAATGTTTTTAATTTTTGTTCTTTTGATTTCTAGGAAAGTTTATACAGAAAACTGAGCAGTATGACAGCAAAGGATTTAGAATTTTGAAAAATCAGGTTCCAGACTTGAAATACTATACCAGAGATGAGATTTTGGAGCTTTTAATTAAAAATGTTCTTTATTCTGATGGTATATATCTTTATTTGTTTAATTTTTATGAAATGAATAAAATATGTTATTTTTCCTTTTCAAATCTGTCTAGTACAAATTGAATTGATGTGAAATTATTCATTGTAAGGATATATAATTAATTGTAAACAACATAGCATAAATTTTTCAGTTGTAAATTACTCTCTTTTATCATGTAAAAGAAAAATCATATGAATTCAGTCAAATGATCATTTAAAATAATTTGATATGGAAATTATATTAGTGCTGTTTATTATTATAATATGTTTACTGTTTGTTGAAATGGTAAAAGTTAAAGGAAATTAATACTAAATATGTACTATATTCTACTTTTGTTTTCATTTTTCAGAATTATTTTGTTCTTGCCTATATTTAATATGTTATTAATGATTAATTCCTGCTTTTACAGATGATCTTGTTGTTTTGAATAAGCCATACAACTTAGTGATGCATGGTAAGACAAATGTTGTTCTTTAATATTACAGATTCTTTGAACTAAAGGCAGTGCCTTATGTTTGAATATCAGTGTTTTTTTGTTTTTTTTTATAGGTGTGCTTATAAATTTTATATATTTTTTCAGAATCAAAAACTGTTAAAGATCCTTGCTTATCTCAGTATTTAGATGATTTAGCTGCAGAGTTGGATAAAAAAACATATAAACCTAAACTAATAACTGTCCATAGATTAGACAAAGAAACATCTGGTTGTCTTTTGCTTGCAAGGTAAGATATTCTAATATTAAATATCAATGATAATTATTCTTAATTCATTTCATCAGTTTCATATTATATTTTTTTGTAGTTACTTAACTTTTTTTATTTGTTTTTATAATTTAATCTCATTGTTTACTTATATTTTGTAAACCATTTTTTAAATAGCAGAATCTGTGCTTATTATTATGTATAAACAATCGTGAACTTGAAGGAGAAAATTATGATTTGACGTTTGCATTTTTTAATATAAAAAGTAAATTTATATGATTAGAAGTATATAATATCTATAAATTCAACAGAATTTGTTAAGCGATGTAAGTGCAATAATTACTTTAAATTTGGGTTTGAAAACTTTTTTAATTAAGCTTCTGGATAAATAAATCTTGCATCAGTTGGCAAGTTACATTATCAGATAATTTATTTTCTAAAGAAAATGTAGGAAAGATGGGAATTTAAATAGCTGAATAAAAATTAAGAACAGAAGACAAAAAGGCCAAATAAAGAGAAATGAATATATTTGCAGTGTTAAAAAAGAAGCTAAAAAAATAATACTTAATATGACTGATAATGCATGTTAATCATAGTGGGTGACTATTTAAAAAATATTCAATGTCAAATTTTATTCTTAATTTTTTTTTTTTTTTTTTTTTTGAGGAATGAAATTTCTGCTCAAAGATTACTATCATTCTTTTCTCAAAGGAAAATAATTAAAACATATTGGATTGTAACTATTAAAGTGCCTAATCCCTTAGAAGGTAAGATTTTGTCTTCAACATTTGCTTTGAAAATTTTGAAATATTTTTGTATAAAAAGTTTGTTTACTTCTTATTTCAAAACAACATTGACATCCAAATGAATAATTAAAATTGCTTTATGTTGATGGACTTTTGAATCAAAACTGATCAGTGCTGCAAAAAATATTTCTCAATACTTTAAATATACTATCTCCCTTAAAATTTATTTTATTCATTTGAATATTATAATCAGTGGTTTGACTAAGCAGTTCTCTAGGATTAATGTGCTTAAAGTTGGTTGTAACAGATCAGTTAAAAAATTTTTCTTCCTTGTTTCCAAATAAATAAGTAGCTAAAAAGTACAAATTCTGTGAATTGTAAAATATTAAGGTAACATTAATATCTTATCAAATATGATTAAGCAAGTTCTTATATGTTTCACTACCTTTACTTTGCTTTTAGAATATGTATAAACATCAACAATTTACTTTAATAATATTGTGCACAAATGCAAATTCTAGGCAGTTTTGAGTTTATTATCTGGTTTATAATAAAGATGAATGTGCATTTACAGATGTGTATATATGTAGTGGGATTCTGCAGGTGATATTGTTTGACTTTCAGATATCAAAATTGTCACATATATACCTTGGAGGGTAAAAATACGCACCTCGGAGCGATTTTCCCCCTCAGAATTTTAATTAGTTCAAAATTAAGCTGAATAGTAGCATTTTTTTACAAAAACTTCTTAAAATATTACTGTACAAAAATGAATTTTATATCATTTTCAAATTTTAAAAAAGTCTCTAACAATATTAATTTGATATTCGTACTTAACATTGATTTACACCTAACATTTAGAGTTAATTGCAAACTGTAGTTCAGTCTAAAAAAAATTTAACTTGACAGGAATAGTGGTTCATCCTTACCTGATTCACAACAAGTAGGTCAATATAATTTTAGTATTATTGTAAAAACAACAGGAGGAAGAAGGCAAGTGATGTAGGGCACAAAAAGATTTATGTCTCCTGCGCATTCATTAAAACTGGCTTCATATAGGTAAATGAATATCTATGATGTGATATTATCCCCCCTTCATCAAATTGATATTTAAAATTGACATATATGCACTAATATTGTGTCTATGGCATTCAACGTATATTCCATCTCCCCGTATTGCAACACAACGTACCATTAATGTTAGATTTTACGTGTACTGTAATGTCTTATAAAAGTATGATCATCTTTATGGTTAGTAGTGATAGATGTGTATGTGTTGACACTCATTTAGTATTTTCTCACAATTACATCCAAAAATATAATAGCACAAAAAGGATTTTTACAATATCTTAAAACTCAAAAAATTGCATTTCAGTTATACTAATGTCTTAATTTATGAAGTAAGTTTCTATTATTAATGAATTTTAAAAATATTTTAATAATATTTTTCAACAATTTGCATGCATTTGCATTTCTACACACATGAGTACCAGTAAATTTTTCTTATTTGTATTAAGAATAAATACTAAATTAGGATGTTGTAAGATATTTATATATTTGTTATTTTCTGATTTCAGATGTCGAAGTAATTAATTTTTATTTTTAATTTGCTTATATTAAATTTTATAGATAATTTTCACAATAAAAAAAATTGCAAAATGCCATCAAAAAAATGTGATATATTTTAAGAGATATTAATGTTTTCTTAACTGTTTGTTTTGTTACTTTCTGCATTCTTGTTATTCATTTTTAACTAGCCTAACATCCTAGTTTTGGAGTTTTAATTTTACAATATGTTACTACAAACAAAAAGAAAAGAGAGAAGTGAGTTGATATATTACTAAACCTAAATAATCTTCATTGACAAGAGATTCATTCATCGATAAAAGATTATGTGAAGGATTGGAAATTAAAAACTTCATATGAATAATATCACTTTTTTTTTTGTCAACTTTAGAACAGTTGTACAACTTGTGATTATAAATTGATATTTTTAATTGATTCAATCTCAATAAATCAAGTCTTAACAGCTAATACTATAATAAACATTTGTATGAAATGTTAAAAATTGATGAAAAAACCGTTGATTTTTTAAAATTTCCTTTTATGACTTTTAAGGCCTTTTTTTATAGTGTGATTTCTCACCTTTTCCCACAGTATAACTATGTTAATGTAAATATTTTATACATCAATTCGGTTTATCAACAATATTTACCAATATGTTTTATTGGTAAAAATTGGTAATATCTTTATATATATTTTCCTGTTTTAGGTGTTATTGATATGCCAATTTCTGAAGGTTCTATTAATGGTAGAGCTAGAGTAAGTTTGAATCTGTAATTTTATGCTAAATTTTAACAATAATAAAACATTTATGAAATAAATTACTTTTAAACTAAACTTTAATAAACATCCAATTTTTGAAAAGAGCTCTTTTTTCAAATTCTCATTAAATTAATAATTCAATACAATTAACCTTTAACTTAACAGACATTGAATAAACTGACTTCAAATTTAATTGCAGGATTTTACAAATATACTTGAACTTTTTTCAACCTTTTGATAAGCTTGATATTTTTTTTATCTCACACTTCAAAAATAAGATTGTAAGATTTAATTGTAAGAAGTTTTTTTTAATAATACAGCCTTACATTATTTTGCATTGTGTAATACAATTTCAATGTTACATTATTTTGCATTGTGCAATACAATTACAATGTTACATTATTTTGCATTGTGCAATACAATTTCAATGTTAGATCCCATTTAAAATATTATTCATTAGAAAATTTACTATTTAATAAATACTTTTATCATACTTTGTCTGTTGAATTGTCTAATTACACTCGAATGCTACAGAGCCCCCAAATAAGAACATCTAATTGCTAAGATCCAAAGTGTATTCAATATTAATAATTATCTTTAATGGATAGCTGTTATGTATGTTATGCAATATCTATTAATAATAAATATTATGTTGAAATAGTTGAAGAAAGCAGAAACATTTTTTAAACTTATCTAATAATTGACATTTTTACTTCTTGATGTATTTTATTATATGAATGTTATACATTTGTTTTCATAATAAGAAATAGTTATATAAAAAAAATCATAATTCTTTTTCCATTTTTGAGAGCTAGTTTTTATTTAATGTTTGAAATATTTTTATAAAACATGTATATGATTTTTTTGTAATCTAATGATTAATAAACAACAAGAAAATCATAAATCAGCTTCTTGCTCTTTCAGAATATCTGCTTTGATTTTATCTGTAATGGGTATCAAGCTGAAAGGGGAAAAAATCACGTTTAAACTATAAATTACAAATAATGTTTATATTTATTAAATTTTTAAAACTCATAAAGAATAATTCTTTGCTTTTTTTTTTAAGGAAATTGTGTTGATTAGGAAATAAATTGACAGAAAAAAGTAGTATAAATATATATTTAATAAAAAATTTAACAATAATTGCATTTTTTGAATATACGTAGCATTTTTTTTCAATGTTTTTTTTATAATAATTGAATTTAGGCAAATGTTATTTGAAAGATATTTTAACACAATTTTTTTTATCATATCAAAAAGAATTTCAATTGTAAATTCAATAAGAGATCAATTTATGCTTTGGATAAGAAAACATCACAGAGTATAATGTTTTTATTAGTTTCCGACTAGTATCAAAATATTCTTATTTATTCAAGTAAAATAAAACTGAAATAGTTTTTTTTTTTTCTTCTTTTCTTAAAAACTAATAGTCAATAAAATCTAGCATTAAATAATATAACATATGTTTATATTTTTTTTAATATTTTGAAATAGATGGTATTGCACCCTGATTTGCCAAAAGATGTTTCCTATCAAAATCACTCTAAGTCTGGTAAAAGAGCTGTGACTCATTATAAAGTTATTTCTGAATCTGGCAATGCTGCTCTTGTGGAGGCAAAACCAGAAACAGGTTTGAGTTACCTCTTCATTAAATCTCAAGCTTGATTTTTAAATTTGTATTGTCAGTAATTACTTGATTCATTCCTTCGAATTTCCAAAATGTTTTTGACTAAACATTTATTTATTTTTTTTATCTGCAAGTAGTATAAGTTTGAACCTTGCATCAAATGGCCGGAAGTTTAATTTAATATTACACAAGAAACATTACCTAAATATTATAAATAATTGGTACATCAAAAAATATTTGTATAAAATTCTGTTTGATTAAACTTCTTGAAGCAACCACTCTTATATATTGGTTGCCTTTTCCAGAATGGAATGTGAATTTTGTTCTTTGTTGAGGTGAGGAAAGTTGTTTCACTACAAGTGTAACTTTAAGTCCAAAAGATGTCTAAACGAATTTTCCTGAAGCTAGACTGATATATAGAAATTTTGCATAAGTAAATAAAATTTTCAATGCAATAGACTCCAGGAAAAAACAAGATACTTTTGTCCATTCCTCAATAATTAATCTATTAGGTATTATCTTTTGCAATTAAAAAAATAAGGCATAAAGTGTTTTTGCTTTTCCTTTCTTTTCAAAAAGTAACAAATATTCAAATTAAGTATCTTTAAAACTTTAATATTCATTGTCTCACAAATTATGAGGCGAAAATATTAGAACTAGTTTAAATTATATATTTTGCCATCTAAACATGAAACCTTCATTCAAGATATCTAATTTTTCTTGGAATTTAGAGTGGATGATATTGAGATTTTGCAATATGTATTTTCATTATGAAAACACTTTATTAAGCATAATTCTATAAGTAATTTTGATTCTTGTGTAATGTTTATCAAATAAACTCTTGTATCATTCTATAAAGATGTTTACATTGTACCCAGAACAAAAAATAAATTTTATGAAGCGAGACTTAAAAAGTTAATTTAAACAAATAATTTTCCAATTGGTTCGTGATTATTTTATGATTAACACCTTAGAAAATTATCTAAAAACCTGCACCAATAAACATAAGGTGTAAAAAGGAAAAGGTAAAGTCTTGAATATGAAAAAAAAAAAAAAAAAAATCTTCCCTTGGGAAAAATTAAAAATCATTCCGAGTTATTATTATTCAGCTTGTTTTGCAATCTTTTCAAATCATGATCTTTATTTTATGCAATGCTTAAAGAAATTTGCAAATGCATTTTTTTTAATAAGCTTAACATTGTTTCTCTCAGTATATGTATTAAGGTTATTTGACTGTCATTCATTTAAGCTTAGCTTTATACTTTTCAAATTGGTTATAATAAAGCTATATAAATACTATCTTCAGATGTATCACATAATTTTAAATTATGGTCTGATGATTACGGCAACACTTAAGCTTTTAGACCCATAACAGTGAAAGGACATTTGCCTTAATAGATTAAATATGTAGAAGGCATATACATGAAATTCATTGTTTAAATAACATGCCAAAACTACGTTCTTGCACTCTTAAAATCAAGGCTACTTTGGAGCCACCACAGCCCCTTCTCCTCAATCCTTTTTAACATAAATATTTTGGTTACAGGAAAAATTCAACTTTATAAAAATTCAAATTTGAAACCAGTGATTAAATTAAGAAAATTATTAACCAAATAAATATTTTTTATATTATTCTGATTTATCTACTCAGTTTTATAAAAAAAAAAAAATGTTTAATATTTGGTTTACTTATTTATTTATTTTTACAGGAATCAAGCATCAAATCAGAGTGCACTTTGGGTTTGGGCTCTCTTGTCCTATTCTAGGAGACCATAAGTATTCTCATTTAGATAAATTAGCACCACAGGTAAATACAGGGCATATAAATTGTGTTTTCAAATTGTATCTTATATACATAATTAGATAAAAAAATTTCAAGATAATTTTTCAAAGGTCTAAGAATATATAAATGCTTCTAATGGATGCTTATTTTAATCACGTCATAATCTGGTAGGGAAAAGCATATATTTCCATTAATATCCCTACTTTAGATCATTTCAATGGCTACCTCAAGGATGAGCTGCCAATTAACATGTTTTCTCAAGACAACCTTCTGTAATGATTAAATACAAAGCTTTACAATTCAATCCCTTTAATCACAGGAATGCAGTTCTATGCATGTTTAAAATGCTGGTGTCAAGAATATTTTATTCAATCTGATTAATAGGCCAAAGACTGATTTAAAAAATTCCTAAATTAATTGACTCAAACAGCATAAAACATGATTCTTCATATAAATGGAAGCACATGCCTATTAATAACAACTTAGAAATTAGCTATTGGGCAATGATTAAAGTGGATATCCTGTATAATTATACATTCTGCATTGTTACATAACCATAAAGCAAACTGCAAGAATGGATAAATATCTTTCTTTTTGAAATTTACAATAAACTGGAAGAAATTGACAAATTTCAATATATTAAGTAATTTTATATTTTCCTGTGATTTATAACATTCAAGCTTTTCTGAAATAGATGCAATTTTCATTAAAATTACTGAAAATTTGTTCTTTATTTTTTTGTTACAGAAGCTTCAGTCTGACCTTCTACAGAAATTACATGTTAGACAGAGTAAAGTACGCCATATTCCAATGCATATATATGCTAGAAGCATACTTATACCTCAGTACAGAGATGGAAGGAATCTTTTTGTAATGGCTCCAATGCCAATACATATGAGCAAGAATTTACAAAGGTTGAAATTTAAGAAAAAATAATGTTTTGAAAAATCTAGGATTATTAATGTACAAATTAATAAACATGTATTTATTTTATTGAATGGTCTGTCAATCTCTTTTTAGCTTTTTATGGGATATATTTCTGCAATGAATTAAAAACAAAAATACAAAGCATTACATAATTTTTATTCATATAGTATCAATACCTATTTCTTGAAGTAGCAGAATTAATATTTACTAGAATAAATATTCACTGTAATATACTAAAAAAATTTAACAAATAAACAAGCCAAAATATATATTGTAAAATGATATGATGCATAAAAATACTTGAATATATTAGCAGTGCAGAAATATAATACAGTGGTATTGCTCATTATGCATAGGAGCATAACACTTGCTTTGGCATAGAGAATTAAATACCCTTGTACAGCAACACAATGATGAAATATTTTATTAAAGTTTAATTTAAAAATAAAGTATTAATACATATTAGTTTTGACTGATAGATATTTTAAAAATTTCTCTTAAAAGAATACTGCTATATTTAGTTTACAATTTTATACATATAATCTTTGCAGGTTAAAAATGTTAATATGAAATAGTCGATTTTCTCACTTAATAAATTTCAAGATTGTTATTACTTGTGTTTATAGATTTTTGTGACCACTGCTTATTTTTGTTAAAGCAAAATGCAATTTAATTTTTAAAAAATAATATACAACTGATCTTTGTAAAGAATATTTTCAACAGTCTCAGATATTAGCTTAATTATAAAGTAAATTAACAAATCAAATTGTCAGATTCATATAATAGCTAGAAAAAAACAAAAGATTTGAACAAAATTTAAAATAATTTTTCTTAACTGCAATAAATTTCCTTAAAATGATTAGTACAATGTCCTGTTTTCTCTTTTATTTCCTCATAAGAAAAGTTGAAGTTAAGATAGAATTAAATGTTTCATCTACCCAAAAGCTAATTTGTTTGTTTGGAGATAGGTAAATTTATTAAATTTCTCAACATCAAAAAAAAATTTACAATAGATAATGATGGAATTGCATTTTGAAATACAGCAATCTTTAGAATTAACATTCAATTGTGTAAACATAAAAATACTTGTTTCCCATCCCCCATTTGAAATTTCAATTAGAAGTTTGTGAAGTTTTACATAGATATATCCCTATAAATATATTTACTGAAAGTTTGCAGAAAAAAACAATTAATTATTCCACAAGTTAAATATAGTGAAATATAGGCATAAGTATTATTTTACTAATAATTAGTGTGGCAAATAAAAAAAAGAGAAACTTGCTAAAAATCTGCATTTTTTTCAATAAGAAGTAATAATTTTAAAAAGCTAATTTCATTTATATTCGTTGTTTTACAGAATGTACGTTTTTTTTTTTTTTTTTTTTTTTTTGCATAATTTTTTCAACATTAATATATGATAATTGGTGCCTTATATATTCAAAAGAAAGTTTTACTTTTACAGTTCTTTAATCCTTTGTACTGAAATGATGAATCAGACTTCTGCATCAAATTAATGAATTTGATATTTAAATCAGTAATTAATTTAAAATAGCAATAATTTTAATAAATATCACTTGAGCATGCTGAAGTCCTTTATCCACATGCTCTTTTCTGGAAGGAAATAATTACCCTAAACAAAAATATGGCATTTAATAAGAAGTTTCAAAAAATTCACATTTCAAAGAGTTAAAAAGAACCTTAAAGTCGTCAACGATGCAAGATGTTCTCATGCTACAATTATAAATGATCTGTTTTGCAAAATATGTTTACTAGGTAATTAGAATAAAAAGAAAGAAATGTGAACTTTGAAAATACAAATACAAAATACTTTGGCTGTAAATGGATAAGCTGGCTTACTGGATAAAAATTCTACATTCAAAAATGATTTCATATACTTCCCAAATAAAATAAAAAGTTACAAAGCATATTATTTGCCAATCTTAAAAATATATAAACAGGTTATTCAAATTTTTAACATTATAAATTTTGATTTATTTTTGAAATTCAACTGCTGAAAGAAATTATCAATTTCTGAGATAACTAATTTTATTTATCATAAAATATTATGAATTATGCAATATTTAAATAAATTTTTTTCAAACTAGTGAACAATTGCAACATAAATATGTTTTAAAAATACAAAAATTATTTCTCATTATTTAACATTAAAGCAAATAAATCTACAAATAAAACTAATTTCCAATGAAAATTTTCAAATATTTCTAACAGAAGAATACAATGAAAAATCACAGTAAAAAACTAACAGGAACAAAAATCACTGAAGTTAAAATACTCCATATATAAAAACTCAACAACTTTATTTACATAATTAAAAACATCTAGATAGATTTGCAGCTTAAAGATAGTATTATGAATTTTTCATAAAATTTATATATAGATTTTAAATTTACAAATATCAATAAAATTAATAATATTTTACCCCTTCACCTCAGAAAAAAAGCTTGATTATTTTATAAGTAATGAAATTCACCAAGCTTTTTTTCCTAGCAACTGCAAAAATGAAATTTATCATTAACATATAAAGTCAAGTAATTCACCATTCAAATGACATTTATTTAAATACATAAACTATATGAAAATAAAATGCAATATTTTTTATGCAAAAAGCTTTCTAAATGTATAATATATATTCAAAGATATTAGTTTCATCATTAGAATTAATTTGTTTCTATTCCCCCCCCCCCAAAGAATGTATCATTTCTGAAATGAATGTATGTATGCATGCACTTGTTTGGCACATATTTATTTACATATTTAGATTATAAAACAATAGTATCTCTTGTTTAAGCAGAACAAGCTTTGAATATTTAATACCAACTTCCTTTATTCTTGTTTTTATAATTGTCACTATTTTCTAGAAAAATTATTTATCTTGACTAAGATATAAATTTACAGCCAGCTGCTTAAATATTGTAAATAATGCCATTTACTAACACATATTCACAATTTCAGTTTTTGAAAGCTGCACAACTAATAAAGTATTTAATAAGTAACAAATAAAATATTTGAAATAAAAATACAGGTGAATTAGCTGGGATTTTAGATTTTTAAAAATGGTACAATTTTCTTGATTGTCCTGTTTTATAAGTTAAAAGAAATATTTTCAAAAAAAACAACCACTTTTAAAACAATATACCTCATGCACATCTTCAACATAAAAACACAGTTAACAAGAGAAAGCGGCAAAGCCAAACACTTCTTTATATATATATATATATGTACAATACACTAATTTAAAATAATTCATAAATAAAAATCACTAGAATATTCAAAATATTGCATATTTAAAAACTAATGCAATATTAATTCAATTACAATTTATACAGAAGGAAAACAAAAAGCATTTGATCAGTTTCAATATATTTTGGCAGTTTTGATAGCTCTATAAATTCGGAACTGCAGATAATAACTTACTCCAAATATATAAACACAAACCATACATCAGACAAAGGAATATGTATTCTCAACAGCTCTGGGAGGTTGTTGAGGTGGGTGATGACCCGCATGAGCATGCACATTCTCAAGTGACTGACTCCTTACACGTACCGATCCCGGTACAGTAACAATATCTCTCAATTCAGGTATACTTGGGACACGACCACTCCGACCACCTTCTCCACCTGATGGAGAAGCACGTGATCTTGCAGCAGCAGATTGAGTACTGTCTAAATTCACTACATATTCTGTCAAGGTCACATCGGATGCACCACCAGATTCAAGAGGTATGGGATGCTGAAGAAAATGTTCCAGCATGTCAAATATTGTTTGAAACCATAGATGTTGTACACGACACTGGCCTTCAGGGTTGATTGTCATGCGTAGATGCTGTTGAAAAATATTCAATTACAATTTATAATAGCACAGTTATTTTGTATTTATTCAGTACATACAAATACTGTTGAAATAGATATATATACACAAGTTGAAAGAAAAAAATAAAACTGCATAATCCAAACTGATAACTAACTGCATAACTAAATCCAAAAGATTCATTGGATTTCAGCAATTTAATTTTGGAATTACAATTATTATAATTACAATCTTAACTACAATATTCAAAATATTTAGAATTTTTAAATACAAGGGGGGAAAAAACATGACAAGGATTAGTATTTTTGTATCTTCCTCCCATGAAATTTTGAAAGCACACCACCACAATTTCAAATGTTCATTTTTCTATACAAATATAACTCCATACTGATGTTGACATTATCATTGACTGCTTTTTCAATATCAACATGATCGACATTATTCATGCTTAATAAAAGGATTTTGAACCCCATTCAAACTGCAGGCTATATGCCTTCACAGGCAGGCAGACCATGCTTAGATAAACGAGATATCATCATCAAATCTTTCGGCTCAGAAACCCCTACGAGATTATAACCTTGAGCCTATGATATCAACCATCACATGCACCACACCAAGAATCATTCAGACTTTCTCCTTCACTGATATCTTCACCAACATTTTAACATTTTTTTTTACATTTAAAATTATATAAAATATAAATTAATTAATTTAGAAATCAAACATAAAAGATTGAGTTGGTTCCATGGACAATAACTTAGTGATAATGTTCTTGAGTCTTCAACCTAGAAATTTTGAATTAGCAGATGAACGCATTTTAGTTATCATCGTACAAGCCATTTTTTTCTTTCATTTTTCCTAGAAAGCATTCATGACTTGTATGCTTAACTGTACCTACACTTTGACTACAATAGCGCATAGTTGTCTTTTCCAAAAAGTCTTTTGTCTTTTCAGTGTTTATTGAAACCACCATAGCCAATATACATGAAGTCATAAAGTTTCTCGCGATACATTTTTGTCCCCTTTCTGGAAAAATTGTTTTGTTCTTCCACTTAATCTTACCTTTTATCTCTGTTGCTGCATTTAGATAATTTGTGTTTTCACTTCTCTTATTTGTAGTTCATATTTATTATAATCTAGATCTATACAATCTTGTAAAAGACAGTTAAGCATGAAAGTCTGCTTATTCATAATCATAATGACCCTGTAAATCTTTATCCAATGCAAGTACATATAAATCCACTATTTTAATTTTTTCCTTTATTTCATTGGTAATCTAACTTTTCTCATCAAGTCTAATATCATCAATACTGATCTGGGGTCTAACACGATATTAACTCTTCCCAATTTTTTTCTTTGATAAATTCAATAGCATGGTCTATATTTGTCATTTTTCCGCCCAAAATTCTATTAAATTATTCACACGTTGAACCAATTTGTATTCATTCTCAACACTACCTCCTATTTTTGATCCATCCATATAAATGCAATTTTCTTTTTCCTATTAATATCAGAAAAATTTCCAAGGAAGAGGTTTTAATTTCCTATTGGGTAAACGATATGTTAGAAATCAAAATTTCCTATGTTATGATTATATTCATTTCATATATTTTCCTGAATATTCTTAGCAGCTTTTTTTTTTCCAGTTAAGTTTACTGAAAAGCATTCAGCCAAAATCTTAAATATCCCAGTTGAAACTGCCCTACGGGCCTTAAGAGAATTCCAAGAAGGCAAATCTTTAAATTTGCTCTAATTTTTTTGTTTCACTCATGTTTACTTTCAACATATTTCTGAGCCATATAGAATTTTTTTCTTTTTCCTCATTGCATAGTAAAATTTATAAAAATGAGAACAAATATTATAATATTAAAATATTTTCAAACATTTCTTATTTTCCAAAATTCTCTGGCAAGGACATAATAGCACATAAGGATATAATTACAGATAGAAATTTTATTTGAGTTCAAAAACAAATTTTGAGATCATAATAATCAAAATTTATATTTATTACCACTGCTCAATTTTATTTTGTAATACTATCTAAGGAACAAAAAATTTTCTATCATAAATATAGCAACACAATTCACCTTTGCACGGCCTTGAAAATTAAAAGTTAACACATATTCTCCTTTTCTTGTTTCACTTTGGCGAACAAGGAAAACACCATGCCAGAGAGGACCATCCCTTAAAACTAACTGTGCAGCATCGCTTCTGGACAGCATACCATGGAACCAGGGATATTCTCTTAAGGTGCTGTATATGTCTGGTCCAGAATCTGTAAAGTTGGGAAATAGGGGAATCAAGTCATTACAAAATCAAATAATTCTGAAATTTCATTTTGCTTTTTAATTCAGAATTCAAGAAAGTTATTTTATTATTTCACCTCATTTATTTCCATTATCATTCATAAGAATTAAATGAGTCTAATTTGAAACATGTAATAATCAAAATATTCATTAAATTGTTCCGAAAATAAAATACAAAAACATCTAAAAGACAGAGATAAGAATCAGTTATAGATAGATTAGAATATGAATGCAATTTAAAAACCCAGGTTTTAATCTTCATCATTGATGCATATAAAAGTTCTTTGTAGATAAAAATGAATTAATTCAAAAGCTATAGTATATTATATATATATATATATAAATTGTGTGTATGTATGTGAGTGGAAGGGGGGGGTACCAGAGTAAAATTGACAGTTTTTTAAAAAACTCTTTAAAACAATCAATTAAAAACTTCTTTAAAAAAATAACTTCAAAATGCAATACCCTAATCTTAGCCAATCCAGAAAGTTAATATTCAGACAACAGTTAAGCAACAAGCCAGAAAAAACCAACAGTGATTTAAAGACATGGACTTCAATAAAAAAAATTCCATGAAGAGATTTCATCTATAGATGATTATCAAATATGATTCATTTCCAAATATTTGGAAAACAAAGAAAGTTAATTGCTACTTCAATTTTAATTAAAATTTAACATATTTGTTCATAATTTGTAGGAACATATAAATTAAAATTATATTGATATTTCAAATTAAATTTGTAATTCTATACTGGCTCTTAAAAACAACTTGCAGTTTATTTGAATTGGGTACAACAAGAAAACAAATTTGCTTGAACAATTACTTTTTATTTTCAGAAGATGATATTTTTATTATGTTTTTGCACTAAAACCTGAAAATTATGCAAAGGAATGAAATTTTTAATCCAATTTCAGATCTTTCATGTGGCCTCTGGAGGGGGGGATCCATGAAGATATTTGAAATCACAGAAAACGTTAGTAACATTCCGATTATGTAAATTTAAAACAATATTTGCGAACCTACAAGAAAGACAATTTAGTCAACTTGAATTCCACGTTCATCTACTCTGCTGTGATGCACTGCTTTATATTTTTTTAAAAATACCATGGAATCAAATATTAATTGATAATTTTTAAATTAAACAGTAAATATTCACAATTTTTTAATAATAGAATACCTTGTTCATTAAGAACAGTAGATTCACTGGCAGAAGCAGGTGGCACAGGTGTTGAACCAGATGCAGCTACACCACGTGGTGGCAAATCAGGTGGAGGATCCGGACTAGCATCAGACGTTCCTTCCTCGTTCTCTGTAAAACAATAAATAAAAGATAGTTAATGTACATTTCTTGAATTCATTTTGAATAATTCAATGCATAGCATTAAAAATTTTCAAATGAAGGTGAAAAAATAAGATTATGCATTTTTGTATAAATTAGAAAAATCCCAAAAATGAAAGGATCTGAAAACAAATGCATAATCAGATTAAAGAACAGCTTAAGAATTTCAACTTATATTTATCTAGATTGGATTGGTTTTTATTTCAATTCAATAAAAATATTTATTTTGTTATAAAATAAGATTGTTATTAGAAAGTGAAAAGCCTTAAATTAACCTCAATAACTAACCTCATCAAATTTAAATAAATTCTTCACTTTTTGTCTTCTAACTATTTCCAATTAGTTTTCATATTAATTTCATTATAAAGAAATAAAAATAAAGGCAAGTAAAATCAGAAAATTGTTTTACATCAGATAAGATTTGAAGCGATAAGTGTTTCAAACCACTACCAAAAGTCTACAACAATTTTTGTTTCAAAATTATATTTAATTTTGATTGTTAGTTTGATCTAAACTTACAGCATTGTTAAATTGATGAAGCAGCTTGGCTCAAGAGCATACAGATTATGTAGAAATATTTTTCCCCCAAGAATATTTTTCTTGTTCAAGAAATTATAAATTTAAGCAATAAGCTGAGAACTTGAATTAACAAAACTGATTTGATACATGCAGGTAGAAACGTATTAGGCTCCATGAAGGTAATAAAAAGAAAAGTAGAATTTCAAACTGTACAATGGTATATAAAAAAAAAGGAAAGAATATAGAAAAAAAAACTAATGCCAAATGCAAATAATATCAGAAATAAAGTTTCAAGTACAGACAATATTTAGTAGAATTCATAACAATGCAATCAATTAATTACTCCCGGATTACTCATATGTAATTGAACTCTTGCTAAAAAGAACAGAACAATAAAATTTTAAAATACTATACACAGAATAAAACTGGATTTTGATACGTTTCAAATCTTTATTCGCAGAAAAATAAAAATAATATTATAATAAAATGGTAAAAAATTCAAGATTTAGCAAATATATATATATATATATATATATATATTGTTATTCATAAAATGCTCACAAAAATATAAAAAAAGTACTTCAATAGATTAATATTATTATATAAACTCAGCAAAAAATGAATACCCCCTTCTGCCATTTTTTAAATTTTTTTTAATTTTTATTTTTTAAATGTATTAATTTATTTTTTACTCCTTATTATTCTACATCTAACAAAAAAAAATCCACGAATTCAGTTTTCCTGATTACTACAACAAAACCTGAATTTCAATTTAAAATATGAACTTTAAAAATTATGTAAGCAGTTTCAAAACAATAAATATATATATAACTCAAGAGAGAACATAGTGCTCTCATCTACATTGTATATTTTTTTAAGATAGACTAATTAAGCAGGTTTAGTTGCTTTCCATAAATGAAATTTAGTTGAAAAGATTGTTGACCATTAACAAATCATCATTTAACCTTGCAGATAATATAGGCTCAATATGAAAATAAATTACTTACTTTTAGATGCAGCTCTGTCTCTTAACCTACTTAAACTATCAGATTGAGCTGTTGGTAATCTTGGTCGACTGTAAAGGGGGAAAAAAATGAACAAATAAGAAAAATATAAATAAAAAAAATATATGCAAAGACCAAATGCATTAAAAAAAAAAAAGAAGCTTAGCTACTTACGAGCCATCTGTATTCAGATCTCCTAGATGCCTCATGCAGTATTTTATAGTTGTAAGCCAAGATTTCATGTCATTGGAATCATGGGCTTCAATAACATATTCCATATGATTTTCGGTCTAAAATATAAATTTATATATTAAAAAATATTTACAAATTCTAAAGAAGATCATTAATATTTTAATTATTGTGTTACAAAGTGATAAAAGTTGTTAATTCTCTTCCTTAGTGGAAAACCAATTTAAATTTGTGATGATTTCAAGCAATTGTATTCTTTTACAGCATACAAAATACATTGGCCTTCAAGAATGCTTAAATATTTGGGTAAAAAAATAAACAGATTTTGGTAATTAGCACAGAACCTGCGTGATAGCTTGATTTGGTACTCTGAAATATTTTTTAAAAAAACTTTAAAAAGTCAAAGAACAGCAGGTAATCATTTTAATAAGCATACGAAACTTAAAAATATAATTGAACACAGCCATTTTTTTTAATCTATTGTTAAAATATCCTTAATTCGGATTAATATGCTTAATAACCTTAATTTGGATTACAAAAAGATAACATTATATAATATTTGCTGCATTTACAAAGAGAATATCTAAAAAAGATATGCATACAACAGCAGTTTAAAATTGATCTTAAAAAGCAGAATACTTTTATCAGCAATTTGAGATAATATTATAAAAGTCACAGTCTAAAAAAATAATTTATAATATTATTGATTATAAACAGAGAAATTATACAAAAAAAGTTTAAGTGCAAAATGTAATAAAGCTGCAAATCTTGAGGCAAGTTACCAACAGTTCTATACTTATTACTATGAATGAAAAAACAATTGTTTGAAACTGCTTATTGCTTTTGAGTTAAATAAAATTTGCCAAAAATTCTCAACATATTTAATTTAAACAAGTAGAAAGATAAACTTATTAAAAAGGTTAATTAAAATAATTGACAGGAAATTTTTAAGAGGAAATATCAATAATAATATTTTAACAAATAATATAAGAAGAATTTAAATCATTTATCTGGGAGTGGCGGTTGAAAAAGAAAATTGGTAATAAAGATTTGCAGATGCTACTCAAGCATGCAAATTCCATATAAAAAAAAAAAAAAATGTACCAATAATCTTCAGTTCATGCAAATATTAAAACATTTAGTATTTATGCAATGTATCAAATATAAAAATACAAGGAAAAATTACAATTACATATTTCCTTGGTTCTTTTTTATAAAATATATTAAGGCTCAATCTCTTCAAATCTTCACTATCTTAAGAAAATCAACGATTTATTTATCTTGAATTGTATGTTTTAGTTGGATATAAAAAATTTTTACATTACAATATTTTTTTAAAAAATTTGTAAGTGCTATCACAATTTATTTGTAACCGACAAAAACCGGATAGTTTTATATTTATTACTATTAAAGAGAGGAATATATAAGTATAATAGCAATATATAATAATAAGAATATTGTGGAATATAAAATATTCAGTTACAAGTATGTTTAATATTTAATGTTTAGTTTAATTCCTTTTTTAAGAAGTAATAAATGTCTTGCAAATAATTTAATTAAATAGCTAAGTACATAAGAAGTTAGCATAAAATACCAAAGCTTGGAGCTTAATTATTTGTAAAACATTTCTCGTGAACTTTAAGATACAAGATTGGTATATTTGATAACTTGTACATGAATAAGAGATATCACAAAGAAGAATGACATTTAATGGCAACATATATCCTTCTAATCTCAAAAGCAAATGAAATTTATAACTATACCAAATATTAAAATTTATAACTGTTTTATTTTTCTACAACCATTATCTTTATCCTTTTTCACACTTATATTGTTGGAATTGTAAATTACTAAAGTAGACCTTTAAATTATTAAAAAATAAATTTAATTAATAATGCAGTAATTTAAAAATAAAGTTACCTTTAAAACAAATGTATTTTCATGATCAGGCATCTCTAAAGCAGTAGTTTCTCGAGCTTCTGTAATAAGGAAACAAAAAAGGCCACTTCGAGGTTTAACTGACTGAAAATAAAAACATAGCTGTTATTAAAATAAATTTAACAAATAAAATGCAGATCAAAACTTAACAAATATATGATAATTACAGAATTGTATAATACAGATTTTAATTTGCAGGATTAATATTAGAATTAAAAATCATGATACAAATTAATGATAATCCATTAATATTAATCATGTTCAGATAACAAATGAAACAGGTAGTATTGTATCACTGAAAAATTCCAAGCGAGAAAATCATACATGTTCTTTTCTTCATTCAAGGTTCAATCAAGTTTTAACTTGAATTTGACTTACTTAATATCTATAATCATACTAATCTCAACTCAAATTTAAAGTAATTAAAAAATAATTAAATGTTCTTAGACATCTATATTCAAAAGTTCAATAATATATCATAAGCAAAAAAAAAAAAAAAAAAGTTTAATTTTATTCATAGAATAGATATAATATCAACCTCCTTTAAAAAAAATTCTACAAATGGGTTGTAAACATGCTGTGCTACTATGCCATCAGAATAACACTTCCCTCAATACGAATCCATAATATTGAATCATCATATTGTTCTCCTTTATCCAATTAAATATTTGATATATAGCTTTCTTGCTAGTAATGAACACTAAGATTAAGAACCCCTCCCACGACTGGTCCTAAATATTAAACAAAAAGGGAAAAACCTTTTTTATTCTTAAAAATATCTAAGTTGAGCATTTTAACCTTTATATCATTCAAAACCTTTTTATCATTGCATTCTGCCAAGTCATAAACTAAATATTACAAAATATAACTTGCAACATTCAGCTCCACTAGATAAGAATATTGAATATTCTTACATTATGACAAATATATAGTTTTTATGCACAAACTGCACAGGCAAGTACGCATTTAAATCTATTTCTCTCATTGCATAAAAAATATTTCTCAATATTCATGCAATAAATGTAATTTGAAAATTAATTTATAATTTTCGTAAATGAAATTCCCTTAAAAAAATGCGAATGACCTCTATATAGCTTTTACAACTAGCAGTGAAGCAAGAAATATGGCTGCAAACTGATTATCTGATTGACTTATATTTTAAACACAAAAATTAAACTTCAGTAAAAAATATGACCTACGAACTTTAGAATTTAGGACCAGCATATATCATTTGACTCATGAACAAATAGCCATTTCCAATATTTGGTAATGCCAGATACAGTAGATTTCACCATAATTAATTTTTTTAATTCAATCCTGAATACAAGTGCATTAAAGAGAAAAATTTCGTACCAATAACAAAATAGCTCAAGATAGCATTTAAATGAACATCTCTTAAATCGTTTTTCAATGCAATTTTCTCCTACGTAATTATTTTAGATGATTAAACATAGTTCTTCACTCATGCCATACTTTGTAAAAAAAAAATCAGAAAAAATTCCAACTTCGAGCATACACACATTTTACAAAAATTTTCAATAAGATTATTCAACAAATTAGACACAAATGACAATGTTCTCAAGATAATCAAAATCTATAATGTCAAACATCTTATTAAAAAAAAAAAAAAAAAACCTTGAAGACTAATCAGCAACTAGCTTCTAGAACCCAATGCTATGCCATACAAATACGATTTCAAAGTAGGGGAGATCTGAAGATATTTACTAATCCAATGTTAAAATAAACAAAATATATTAAAATTGCCTTCTTTATTTATGTTTTTTTACCTGCTATTAAAATATAACTAAAATTCATGCAATAAAATATTAAGAAGAATACAGCATTTCCAAATAACTGTATCTGCAGTGATATTTTCTCACCAACAATTATAATGTATAAAAGTGAAGAATTTTCAATTCATTAAACTACTCTCAACCATACATTAGAAAACTCTGATAATTAAGATAGTTACCATTACACATTTTTTTTAAATTTCAAATTGGCAAAAGATTATTTTTATGCAATAATATTTTTGAAGGCCATTATGAAAAAATACTGCCCTCAATTTTTGATTAGTTAAAATAATATTAAAAAAATACTAAGTACATACATCTTTTAAAGTTTATATCGAATTTGGCAGCTCTAAATCAAATAGTCTGGCCTGTATAATGCCAAAAGATAATTACACATTCTCCTTTATTATTAATAAAAATAGGCTATGTAACTTTACAAAGGAAACAAACCTTTTTCTATCTACTGCTCTCACTCTTACTTGACTGATAATTTAGTATAACACTAAATAGCTATAAATCAGCCATTTAAAAGTCAATAAGTTTTTAATCAACATAAAATAAATGTGAAAAAGCAATATTTATTTTCAAGATCTATTATAACACTCTGTATTAGTGTAGAATATGCCAGAGAACAAACCTCCATCTTATCTATTTATCTACAGTGGCTCCCAAAATTAGTATATACTATACTCTTTCTTCTTTAGTTTTATTCTTTTTGATCTTAACATTTCTATTTATGGCTAACATTTATAAGAACGACAAAATATACATTAACAAAAGTATTAGACTTAAACACAAAATGGAGGAATCAATAATATTTTTATTACAGTAATTTTTATGTCAAAGTTACAAATTTCAAAGTCGCAAAATTGAGTATACATCTAACAAAATCTTTCAACAAAAAGACAAAGATAAATTAATATTTTGTTTCATATCCTTTTGCATTTAGAACAACTTGTAAATGGTGTGGCATTGAGTTGACAAGAGTTTGAGTTGTTTTGCTGGATATTTTCGACCATTCTTCTTGTAATACTCTTTTTAAGTGTTCCTGGCCCTTAATATCATGTTTTTGAACTGATTTTCCTAATTGTGCCCACACATTTTCAATCACATTGAGATCTGGAGATTGAGGAGGGGAGTGAAATTGCATTTTACAATTATATAACAACCATAACTTAACTATTTTAGCTGAATGTTTCGGGTCATCGTCTTGTTCGGTTTTGTTTTGGCTATGCGACCATTATAATTTGCTTTTCGGATTACTCTTCGAATTGTTTCTGCAGAAACACACTTTCCAATTATTCTTGAAGTAGATGTAGCAATTTTTGTAGCACTCACCTTAGGATTGTTTGTTACCTCTCGAAATAATTCTTCTCTTGGTCATGGCACCGAGGATTTATTTTCTTTCTCTTCCAGGTTTATTAGCAATTTATCCATACATTTTATACTTCTCAATAATTTTTTTAACGCACCCGTAACTGCATTGAATTTCCCTTGCAATTTCTTGTAGAGATTTACCATCTTCAGACAATCGAATAAGCTTCCGAATTTCAACATTTGTTTCATTTCTGGAGCTCATTATGATAACCAAAAACGTTTGTTTGTGCTTGGAAATCAATGATTGCCAATTAAAGTAACAAAACTATTTTACTTATTCATTTGAAAATAAATAATGGTAGTCAAGTCTCATATTTTATAAGGTGTATACTCAATTTTGTGACTTTGGAATTTGTAACTTAGATATAAAAATTACTGCAATAAAAATATTAATGATTAAATATTATTAATTTGTTTTTTAGCCTAATACTTTTGTTAATGTATATTTTGTCGTTTTTATAAATATTAGCCATAAATAAGAATGTTAAGATCAAAAAGAATAAAATTAAAGAAGAAAGAATATAGTGTATAATCAATTTTGGGAGCCACTGTATATTAGTTTTTTTCATTGACACAGTTACAATATATCTTGTATCATCTATTAACATCCAGTATGACAAGTTGTGTCAACACAAAATTCCAAACTCTATTATTGAAAATCGCTGCTAGGATTATTGTTTTTTGATAGAATGTCTGTGTTTATTTGTACTTTGGTAATATACAATACTTTAACAGGTACACATCTTGATTCAACTGTATAAAAATGTATTATAACAAATGTTCATAACAGCGACTTTAAACGAGAGTTCCAAGTAGCAAATTGACTACTCATCAAAAGTTTTTTTAAAAATAAAATTAGATATGTAAAGTGCAAAAAAGAATAGCTTATAAACATAAACCAGTTAATTTGATTCATTTAATTAACCAGTTTTGATCAGTTTTTTTTTTTTTTTATCAAACATTTGTAGCCCGAACAATAATTCCAATGCGATCAACATTATGGCATCATTTCTTTCAGACTACAAAATACTATCTAAGGTGTGGAAGGACTCATGACCCAAATGGTCCTCCACTGTAATAAAACATTACTATTCACTTTGAAATAACACAATATTAGATACAAACACTGACATGCAATAAACATTTCCCTTGATAAAAATTAAAACAGCATTCAAATATTGTAATAAAATATAAATACATAATAATTTCTAATAAATATACTGCTGACAAATATGCTGCCATATACAAATATACTGCTGCATATTTATTCAATGAAAATCGAATTATGAATAACATTTTCAATGCGGTATTTACTATACAAAAAGAAGATAAACATATTTAATGATATAAGATTAAAAAAATCTTAAAGTCTTGAATGATAAGATACATTTATGTCACAAACTTACCTTTGGTGGTGAATAGAATTCTAACATGTAACCTCCTGTAGTTTTAACTAATACAAGTCTACATTTTTCCCACTTTTGTCGACCATCTAGATAATCACCTGTCAAATAGCTAACCATTCCCTCCCTTATACATTCCACAATAATTTTTGTTAACTTCGTTTTCTCGTGTTTGTCACCACGGGCACGCCTGTCATGGTAAGACAGTTCGACTTCGTCCGAATGCTGTTTATGAAATAGACCCTTGCCGCGTTTCAAACCTTTAAATGACAAACGTCTAAAGAAAGCTCTGGGATGAGACTTGGGAGATTCGCCTTCAGGGTCCGACAGATCACTATAATCTTCATGATTTGTCGCCGTCGCTGAATTACGAATATTTTCTTGGGAAGTTTCTTGATTTTTAGGTCTAGTTCTGTTTACATCGGAACCACCACCACTAGCGATGTCTTGAGCACTGTGACCATTGGAGGAGATGGAGCTTTCTCCCACCTTTTTTTTCACTTCTAATTCAAAGTACTCTAAGAAAAAGTCAATAAACTTTTTACTGATTTCTTGATTACTCACTACTTTACCTAAATTAGGATGGTCATTGATAAACAAACGGTAACTTTGAGCGAAATCCACAGCAGCGACACGGGCATTTTTCTCACAAAATTCTGGCCACAAGGCTTTTTCGTCGGTTTCTCCATTCGTTGTAGCGACGGCTGCCATTGTTTCACTAAGTGGACGTTTGTAATAACGTTTTTATTCACATAAGTAATCCATCAAACACTCTACAACTAAGTTGCGATAGATACATTTAAATGCCATCACACCGTGACACATTGAGCAGCCATAGTTACATTAAGCACTGCGACTGCGCACAATGATCAACGTAAGTGGGGGTGCGTGCTCGCTGCGTATTTCGATGAAATAAACAAAAGAAAGAACAACACTTTTATTTATCTTCTATTTTAGGATACAAGATTTCAGTCGTGCGTTTTCAAAAAGTACATAAAAAGAATGAAAAAATTATGGACGAAATTTTAATTACATTTTTATATCATGATTTTTAATAATGAAACTTAATAAAGGAAATGAAAAAAAATAATTACTTCTATGATTTGTTGATTTCTTTAATTTGAATTTATTTAATTGCAGAAATGTTTCTCCGTTCTAACTTGAAGAATAAAACTAAAAAATTCTAAATTTCAGTAGTTAAAAAAATTTTTTTAGTAATTTCAAAGCTTTTATTCGACATGAATCCTAAATCATAAGATATCTTTCTTGGTTTAAAAAATCCGAAAGAGAATAATATCAATATAATTATATGAATTGATTTCAAACGCCCACTACTTCCTCCATCATTACATCACATCGCGTGCTACCAATCAGGGAGCAGAATAGTGCAGCTTTAAAACGCGGAATGTTCTATGTTTACTTTCTGATTTCGTCTGCTGTATTTTATACCTTTGAGTCAGAATTCGGAAAAGCTGCGTTTTAACTGTATTACAAAAACTTATTTTTATTGCTGTACAAAAATAATTTGTTACCTAATTTTGATGCTAGTAATTTATTGTTTTAAGAAACAATGCATCCATGTATATTTCTAATGAAACATTTCTGCTTTGTTTGTATAAAGTTTCGATATTATTTTTCATATTTTTATTTTATTCACAAATGTTTCATTCCCGCATGAAAATAATTTTTTTGGAACGTTTTTTGAAAATTTCATTTATTTTCAATCTGTATCGTTTATTTTTTAAAATTTTGCCCAGGTTTTAAAACAGTATTTTTTAAATTCTTTGAAAGCCTTAAAAGTGATGTAACGAAAAGAATTTTTTTTATTGTGGTGTGAAGTGCACAGTCTTGGATTATCTGTGTATACAGTGGCTCCCAAAAGTGTTCGTACACTAAAGAAATTTGCAGAAATTGTGTTCTATACTTCTTAATAAAGCATTTTATTACTTGTTTTTTTTAATTAGCATCTTTAAATAGTCTTTAATAAAACTGAACAAATATTTTTATTAAAAAAATCAAGTAGTATTGTTCTAAAAAATAAATAAATAAAAAATGTCACAAAATTAGAACACAAAAGTCTTCGTACATCCAAACATTATTTATTTAAATTCATCATAAAAATATCTTTTGCGGCTTATTTTTCTTCTAATTGAAAAATACACTAAAATCGTTTGATTTCAGTATTTAATATCACAATTATTTATTCTATTTACTTTATTCTTAGATATGACGCGCATTCGTAAAGAAACGAGTTTAGACGTACGAAAATTAATTATATTTCATTTTAAAGCTGGAAAATCAATTAGAGGCATTGCAACTATAACTAATCTACCTCATTCAATGGTGCAAAGCATAATAAAACGTTACAGAGAGGGAAAAAGGATTGCAAACTAGCCTCGTAATTGTCGCCCTCAAATTCTGTCAGCATTTCTAAAAAATCCAAGTCTGAGTGCAATAAAGTTTATTTCACAATATAATGAATCAAATGGAACTTCTATTTCCTGTGAAACTATTCGTAGAATTCTTCGGAATGCTGGTATACATGGCCGCTCTGCACGAAGAAAATTCTTTGCTTCAGTTGCTAGGCTTAAATTTGCCACATCTATGATAAACCAGCCAGAGAGCTGTTGGAATCGTCTCTTATTTGCAGATGAAAGTAAGTTTAACATCTTTGGGTCGGATGGGAAAATCATTGTATGGAGGAAAAAAAAAAAAAAAAACCTGAAGAACTTAATCTCAAGAATTTAGTTGGAACAGAAAAACATGGCGGTGGAGGTGTCATAGTTTGGGGGTGTATGTCAGAGGCTGGAGTAGGAAATTTAGTATTCATTGATGGTATAATGGATCATAGAGTTTATATGAATATTCTCAATAATAATTTAAAAGTGTCAGCACAAAAATTGGGCATTTTAAACAACTTTGTGTATTACCAAGACAACAACCCTAAGCACACGGCCATGAATGTTCGTCTCTTTTGCCTCTATCATTGCCCTCAAACCTTTAAAACACCAGCTCAATCACCAGATTTAAACCCTATAGAACATATTTGGAAAGAATTAGAGGTGCGAATAAGAAGTTACGACATTAAATCGAAAATTCAACTGAAAGCAGTAATGATCGAAGAATGGAACAAGATCGGTGCAGAAGTAACCGACCGTTTAGTTAAATCTATGCCCAAACGTTTAAAAGCTTGTGGTGGTAACATTATAAGCCAGATAACAACTTCCGGAGAAGAGTGTACGCTTTTGTCTAGTGGCTTTGTTACTCGGCTATGAACCCTAACATTGCGAGTTCGAACCTCAACCCGCACATTGGTGACCCTGGTTCTGAACAACCGCATCCTTCATTCAGCTGTCGTGGCTCCATCTACCGGCAGCAACCACTCACACACGCTCGCCTTCGCCCGCCATAACACTTGGCGCGATAATCACGTTCGTCGCTCGCCATAACTGGCGCGATATTTCTACCGACTCACTGGTGGGGGACTATTGTGGTGGTAACATTATAAACCAGATAACAACTTTCAGAGAAGAGTGTACACTTTTTTCTAGTGGCTTTGTTACTCGGCTATGAACCCTAACGTTGCGAGTTCGAACCTCAACCCGTACAAGCTGTTATAAAGAATAAAGGATATCCTACTAAATACTGAAAATTTCATATTTAGTGATGTTTTTTTAAAGTGTATGATCACTTTTGTGTCCTATTTTTGTGCAATTTTATTTATTGTCATTTTTAAAAAAATAATTTGCATCGTAATTAAAATTTATTCTTCACTGCTTTATTAAGAACTGTAAAAATATGCTATGCAAAAATTTTCATGTAAAAATAAGAATATATAATGGTAAATAATGAGGTTTTTAATTGATTCTTGTTGGTGTACGAACACTTTTGGGAGCCACTGTATGTCAGCATTTTGTTGAGTTGAAATCAGAAGTTGATGCTCATATACCATAAATAAAGTTTTTAACTATGCATTATTGCATTATTTCCTGAAATGCTGTATAAATTTAGATTCTGGTATTTCTAAATTTTTGTGAAGCAGTAATAGTTTGTTTTTATAATGTATATTGTGTAAGAACATATTCTAACAAATATTCCAGAAATGTAAGGTTTCTTTGTTGAATTTTGTTGTTGTTGTCATATGAATGTGATAATTACATTAAGATTCTGAGTTGGTACTTTTAAAGACTGAATTCTAAATCTTAGATATGTTTATGGGTTTAAAAAAATCCAAGAATAGAATCCAGTTCTACTATTCTATTTTTCTCCATCCTTTCCTGTTTAAATTTTCAAAGGAAGCTGAATGCTCACATAAATTTGACCATGTGAATTATATGAATTTTATAGGTAGTGATGTTCACATGCAATAAATGAGTACTTTTGTGGTAATTAGATAAAAAAAATAAAAGCGAGTTCGCAAATTGTACAGACTAAGTCTATGGCAAAGGATACCGACGTGCTCTGATTGGTTTAAGCCTTGGCATCTTTTTTGGCAATGCTTTGCACTCATAATAGTGTAGTTTTCGCTTATTTGGCTCAAACTTTGTACCTTTCGTTAGTTTTATGGAAGATACGAGTGAATATCAACACGTTCTAATTTTTATTAATATAATTGTTTTCTCTAAATATTACTAATAATACTACTAATACTAATTAATAATAATAATAACAAATATTACTAATAATACTAGTAATACAAATAACTAATGTTGTTTATGCACAGAAGTATAATAACTATATGAAAGTAATTCCTCAACATATGATGCAGCAATTAAATAATTCTTATTTTTTTATGATTTTCGTGCTTTTATTAGATAATTTATGCAGCCATTGAAACTTGTTGCTAAACGTTTGTTGCTTTCCCATCAACTACATATGGGGAGATGATTACTTTAGGCCCAAAACGTATAAATGTGTAAGCGGATGTGTTTAACGGATTATGTTATTTCGTAGCTAATTCTCTTAGTTATATCAAAATAATATTAAGAAGAAACACACACATAAATATTTTTAATAAATTGTAATTTTTATATTTCCTGAATTTAGGTTTCAGGATTTGATCTTTTCTGCTATATATATGTCCCAGATTAATATTACATGTAAACAGTAAAAAATAGGGGGTGGGGGGGATAAATTCACATATTTCATTTATTTCTATAAAAATATATTTCGGTTTGGCATCTTTTTGGCAAAACATTGCCAAAAAGATGCCAAGGCTTAAACCAATCAGAGCACGTCGGTATCCTTTGCCATAGACTTTGGCAAAGGATACCGACGATACCGATACGAAGGATACGACGAAGGATACCGATTCTGTACAATTTGCGAACTCGCAAAAAAAAAAAAAACAATGCATAGTACTTATTAACGGCGAAGTACGATTTTCTTTCTGTAAACTTTGTTTAAACAGTGTAAACAGATGCTTGTTTTCATCTCGTGAGTTAGAGTTGCGCTCATAGGGTTGCAATGCCAATTTGGTTTTAGTGCTACATTTGGCGAGATTTGGCTCTTTCACCATTAATTAAATACTGATTTATTCATTTTTTTTTAATTCAACTTGATGTACAAAATATCTAAATCTCGTAGTTCTACCATGTAAGTTTCAAATTAACTATTAGTTGCCATATGAGATACTTTATGATTAGACTAACAATAAAACACTTTAATCTACTTTGTAAGCCCAAATATTGTAGTTTTCATTTCAAAAACAACAACAAAAAAGATTGTCATTTAATATATATAATTTTTGTTTTATGAGAATCATCAGATACATGGCAAAATTATTTAAAAAAAAAAATGTCCTTAACGAGTCGCCAATTCCCACCGTTGATTAATAAGTACCAAAATATTTGTTCAATTAGGTGTTACTACAATATACTTATCATAGGCTCAAAACAGCATATTATCCTCACCTGTTTAAAGTAATCATTTATTCTAATTTCATATAATGAAAATAAAAATTATGTTTCAATAGAAATCTCCAAATTTCTTAAAGATATTGACTATTTAAATCATCATCCTTATGATTTAATTATATGGACATTTAGTATAACTGAATGTAGAGCAATGGTGCAGAAAGATATTATTAATCTTTTACAAATGAAAATTTTATATATTTTCTGTATGAAATTAATATTCCTACTTTATGAAATGTTCTTTACTTATTGAATAAGTTAAGGAACTTTTACCTAATTACCATTCTCAAAAAGCACCGTAGAGCTTCTTTTTTTTTTTTTTTAGCTCAAAACCTATAATGAAAAAACAATTACATTAAAAATATTGGTATTTTTAAAAAAATTATTCTGGACCTCTTAATGAAAACGTAAGACATTATAATCTATTTTGAAGTATCAAACTATCAAATTTGTAGATGGAATAAAAGGGACGAAGATTGAATTTATGTAACTTTCTAAATGCATTCTTTGAATTTAGGAATGACATATTGAACTTTTATTCTATAAAATTCGCGAAATGTGATTTAATAGAAAAAATGAATATGATGAATTATGGAGAACTTATTTGTTTTTGAATATCTTTTTCCAAATATATTATTTGAAACAGAAATTGATGAAAATATCAAAAGTAGTTCCAAGATATCTTCATCCTGAAACATAATTAAAAAAATTTCGTATTCCATGGAGACAGACTAAAAAAATTAAATGAAAGATTAAAGGCTTTGGGTTTAAAATTTACACAAAATCATATTACGAGCAGAAGTGTAGCAAAAGAGGGGAGACAAGGATTCCAATCTGGTGGGGGGGGGGAGGGGTGTCATGATTGCCAAGGAATAAAGTTAGATATTTTTTTCCTCAAATTAAAAAAAAAAATTATCCTAGTAATAATGAATTGTAGGAAAATATTCTGGAAAATTATTCTTATTATTAATTTCAGTTATTTCAAGTTAGAATTCCAAAAATGAAGGCATAAAGTATTTTATCATTCTTACAATCCTGCTGTCATCGAATAGTTTCCTAAAGCTTTCCATTGCAAATAATTAAAAAAAAATTTTTAAAATGCACTAATTTTTCTGAGCAGGGAGAAGGCGAGGGTGACATTCTCCTTGATGATGTAGAATTATTGTAGTGGTAAAATAAAAGATGGTAAAAGGACATATTTAGTTTACAGCTGAATTTTATGGCTTTTAAAACTAAGGCAGAGAGGAATCATTTCATAAAAATCGAACTTTCCCGGTTCCTTAAATGAAAAAAAAAAAAAAAAAAAAAAAAAAAAATTATTAAAACTTAACAGGGGTATTTAGTCATGGGATTTGAGGGTCAAAGTCACATCTATGATCGGGAGGGTTTACTCCCGCTTTTCTAATATTTGTTTGAGAGAGGAGGAGTGTTATTTAATGGCTTAGACCCTTTTAGGAAAAGTAAAAAATAATGACTTAAGGCTTGACTGACTCAACAGTAATGTTTTATGAAGGTATGTATAGACATATTCTATAGAATAGAATAACCTCAATCCCTATTAGAATATTGAGTGGAAATACTATGAGGGAAAAAAGTCCTTGTTTTGATTCAGTAATACTGTCACAGTTAGAAATAGGTTCAATAGGCTGGGATAAACGCTTCTAAAAACAAATTCGATTTTCGGATACTTTTAGCGCACCCAAGAGATTAATCACCAAAAAACTAGCCAAGGGTGACACGATAGATTCAGTAAAAGGGATTCATCCCAAAGATTAACATTTCGTATCTATTGTACGCCAGTGCTATGCAAAGCGTCATCTGGAATAACGCCTTGTCAGAAATAAGCATCTCACATTATAGAGTATGCGAGAGAGATCACTCCATCTGGTTATATTAAATGAATCATTACTACTCTGTGTAAAAAGTCCAGTCACTGATGGCTATCTATCTTGTATCTAACATTAGAAAATTTTTCGAAATGGAAATTGTAAAGTCTTATTTTTGTTGTATAATACATTGATGAAAACCAATATTTTTAATAATAAGATTGTTAATGTTCAGTTTGATTCTGAACAGCAAAATAATTTGATATTTGAACAGCAAAAGCATTTTGACAACCGTTTCAAAATTCATATTATATCTAATTAAGCACTTGAATGTATCAATTATTTTTACATTTGAATTTGATCATTATATTAATTTTTTTTAATCTTTTTTTAAAGATCATTATTAAAAAATGTTAAATTTATGAGGCTTCTATAAGTATAAAAATGTTATATTTATGAGGCTATAACAATAAGTTTAACAATAAGATGGAAAAAAAAAGTGAGACTATAATTCCTTGCCGTTTGAACTTCATTATAACAAGTAATTTTTGAGTCGACTGGCCTGGTGTGAATTTTTTTTAGCATATCTTTCTGTTGGTGTGGTGTGGAATTTAGAAGGCAGACATTTTATCATAAAATTTGTTTCATTTAATTTTGGCTCAAAATTGCTAAATCAGTTATCAGAGGTTCTGAAGCAGTATCAAAATGTGATGTTATAATCTAACAGACCTGAAAATCTAACCTATTATTAGATTCTGAAAAGAATAAAGGCTGTTAAAAATCTTATTATCCATTACCTTGTTCAGAATTTTGAGTAAATTCGTAATATTTGCAGCTTTTATTTTATTGTTGTTTTAAATTAAATAATATCCCTTTCTAAAATTTGTGTGGGAGAAATCAGAAATACTCTGAAACAGATGGAAACTATCGTGGCAATTAATGAAATAGTAATTTTTAATTAAAAATTATATTCCCATTTATAAGAAAGATAGTTGCTATTCTTGAAAATTACGTTACGTTGAAATTACGTTATTCTTGAAACTTCCCGTGTGCTCTTTCTTAAGCTTCACTATCAAATAATAATTGCCAAAAAAGTAATTCTAAATATATATAAAAAATAGTTAAATTTACGTACAATATTTTTAATTGATTTTTTATTTAGTATTAATTACTTCTTTATTTCTCTTTATCATTTATCTCCAAATTTAATCAACTAAAACACAGTTTTTGACATCACTAAGCGCTGCCGCCTCGGCAGAACTTTTCTCAATAAAAACTCCTATTGAGAAAAGAAAAGCATTTGTAATATATGTTCAATTATGGTGCTCATATAAGGATAAATCTAAAGAGGAACCTTTTCTAAATTTGCGCATAAAATTTTGTACAAGATTCTGTGTAATTCTAATTTTCTGTGAGCGAATAGGAATCCCCCCCCCCCTTCCTTCCATTTCTAATCACTGCACATTTTTATGAAAATATTCTGTTTTCGAATCTGAAGACGAAGTAAAAAAATAGAAAGTGAACATTCTTCATATTCCTTCTGTTATTTAATTAGAATGTTCATGACTAAATGTTGGAAAATGTATTCAATTTATTTTACTTTAACTTTATTTTTTTTTAATATATGTCTTATTATTAATAATTTATTTAGGAATAAAATCTTTAACTCTCCGATTGTGTTTTATTCAGTTTGTAGAAAATACAATCATTTCCTATTTTAAAGGAAGTGCTTCAATTTTTTATATAAAAGTGAAATGTATAATCCTATAATATGAAAGCCTACTTAGGAACTTCTTAAAACGAATCCTAATACGAAACCATACTCCTGAAATGAAGCATTGAAGTATAAATAATAGGGTTTACCATATCTTTGCGTTATCACTGTTTCCTGTTTGACGAATAACCATCATTCGGATATCTTGTTAACTTCTCTAGCAATTTTTAACCAATGAACGACCAATATTTCTCAAGTTTCACACCCCTAATAAAGTAGCACGCTTTTTTATAAATGGGATAGAATTGATCATATTCCTGTCGCTAACGCTACTTAATAGTAAACAGTTTAGAAGTATGCACTTGCGTCATTTCATAATTCTTGTTGACAGATAAGCAGTACTGTTTATGTTTTGTTACTTATTTATCACGTTCCAGGAAATTTTTTTGCACTGATGCAATATCATAACAGACACAAATTGCTGCACTCATTAATTTTTTTTTTCGTATAAATTATTCTATTCGATAACTCGAGTTGAGACTCTTTTCTTATTGTTACGAACCTGTGATGCGGCTTCCCAGCATAGCTGGTTCCATAGGAGGTCCCAGAGCTTGGCAACAAACTTGGCGACCATTTGGAGACTTGGCGACGAATTTGGCGACTTTGGCGCCAAAATAGATTATACCCGAAACATCGAGAATTTTCCCGATCCGTCCAGTAGGAACGGAGATACGCCTCGAACGTTCCTGATTGGTTGAGAGGCTTCTAGCCCCGCCTCCTGAGACCTATAAAAGGAAGCACCCGCAGCTGCCGAGCAGCGGTGAATTGAGAAGAAGTCGGAAGCGGCAGAGCAGAGCAGAGTAGGGTGAACCAGTGGTGAATTGGGTTGCGAACCAGTGAAGTCGAAGAGTAGGCGGAAGCGACGGTGAAGAACTCGTCTTCCAGGGACTAGCGGAGCAGCGACGGAGTAGAGCTGCTGTTGTATGCTGCACGTCTTGGCTGAAGATAATCGTCTTCTGTGCTATATATAGTGTTGTCTTTGTGCTGTCCTGTGTGTCTTCGTGTAAATAAACGTCGTTGTTTTATTTTCTACTGCCGCCTGGTGATTGAGCGTTCTTCACACCATATAACTCCCACTATCCAAACGAACCCCGGAAATTTCGTAACATTATTGTTAGCATTGCATTTGTTGAAAACTAATTTATTTCATGGTAAATTGTTATTTTTGATTGGAGTATTGTATAATATTTTTTGGATCGCATCAGCAAACTATGAAAAGAAATTGACAGCAAAAATTTTCTATGATTTAAATAATTATTTTACTTTAGAAATTGATGGATGTTATGTGCATAGTTCATGATAGGAAAGACACTAAATAACTAGTGTATAAAGTATTAAAAGAAATATGGAACTTAGAATTAAATATTAAAATGCATTTATTGTGGCAAATTACTTGAAATTTTAAGGTGTCTCTTTACTTACAATTACAAGGTCAATGTTTATGATATGGTTTTATGCATTTATCACAAGTCATAATTCAGTTATTTTAATTAAAGTAATCAATATATGTGAAGAATATTTTTTGAAATAAATTTGAACTGGTTATTTTTCTGCTAAAAATAGTTTAATTTATTATTACTAATTTAAATTATTTTTAATATTTTGTTGTAATTTTCTTCTTTTTCTTTACTTTATGTTTTATTATTGTTGTTGTTAAAGTTTGAAAATAAGATGAAAATTACCTTAAAACAATATTGAAAGTCACATTATACTTAATTTAAACTCTAATGCTATCTTAATTAGAGAAATATAATTATTTATTTAATTATAGAAAACTAATTTTCTATTTGTTGTTTTAAGCATAAGTCTTTAAAATAAACAATTAATTATTTTCATGGAACAACAAAAAGAATCAGATATATTTTGCATTAATCAATTGTAAAGAAATTTAACATAAAAAATTATAGGTGGTATTTAAGCAACAATATAATTTTTCATGTACATGAAAATGTATAGCTCGACAAGGGTTTCTATCCGCAGTTTGTTAACATTTATTATCTTTTTGTCTGAAAGAATACATTATTTTTCAATTAAAATTATAAAAAATTGTTATTATAAATACATAAATGAATGCCCTTTTGATGAAATCGCCTGGACTTTTAGCATTATTGATAAAAATGATCAAGAAAGGGTTCCACAGTCTTTCACAAAAGAAAACTTTATAGATTCTTCATATGAAGTTCTCATTCCGAATTTTTTTAAAATTGTCTGTACGTTTTGAGCAAGCTTATGAACTTTTGCCTGGAAATGAACTGACTGTTCGTTGTGAAGTAACCGTCCACATCATTCTATGAAAAATATTGGAATCAAATTCATATGAATTTTTATGAAATTGATCTGATTGCAGTTGAAGCAATAGTAGAATCTAAAAAAAATGTATGAATGCCGATAGGTGTAATTTTTTATAAATCTGAACAACTTTAGGAATGAAAAATGGAATTACAAATTAGAGATTTATTGACGCCAAAATTGATAAAATAAATCAAATGACTTACTGTGAACGTTTCACAGAATCAAACGCGTTTATATTCTGTCTTCCAAGCATGCCGGTGTATTAAAAGAAAAATTGAAAAGATATCTTAATTATAATACTAATAAAAAATATAAAAAGAATTAGAACCAAAGAAGTCAGAATCAGAAACGGAATTTCAAATTTCACGGATTAATGCGAAGCAGCAATTAAAGGTAAAACTCTAAATAACTTGTCTGTGAGGGTTGAAGATACAGAATTAATGAGGTAGTAAATATTTTCGTGCTGAAATTAAATTCTAGAAAACCACAATGAACAATTTAAACAAAATGTAGTAGAAGAAACCCAAAATTTGGATGTTGTAGATATAGATTTTCTTGAATATTTGAAAATAGATAAATATTTAAGACTTTCATAAGTGTTGTTGAAATGACGGTTTCGTTAAATGTAACAGCGGGGATAAGGTTGCTCTTACAATCTAAACAATAGATGGTGTCATTTTTACACTTCCAATTCAAGAAGACAGTCTGAGGCAACAGTTTCTAAATACCTCGTTTTCTGATGCATGATGGAATGGTCAAAGAATGGTAATAATAAGATAAAGGAACATTCTCAAGTCTTCTTGAAACTTTTACTATTTTTACAAAAAGAGCAAATTTTTGAAAAATTATTCGATTTTTGGTCTACTGAAATTTTTATAAACATAATGCTATAATATCGTCCCAATACGAATTTATTTTGGGTAATTTTACATTAAAATTAAAATTTGCATTTTTTTATTATATTGATAATTTTGTATGTTCATATCTTGAAAATAACTTCAGTAATGATAAGTAAATAATTTTTTTAAACCATACATTCATACGAAAACTTAACCGTTGTACAAAATGTTCAATTAAAAAAAAATTCATTTAAAAAAATTATACTCAGCACATTAAATATGAATTGTGATAATTTATTTCGAAGATTTATTGTATAATTGTCGTATTCATAGTGCTGTGTAAAGTCTTTTAAATTAAGTGTTGTTAAATTATTAAATAAATTATTAATTGTTCAAATTATTCATTTTTATTATAGCTACTGTTATTTCATTTAGTAATTTTTTATATTTATTTAATTATTATGTATAGCTCATGTGAATTGTTAACAATTGAAAATAAATCTTTATTGCAATTTTCAACTAAAATTTTGTCATTTTTTTTCTACTGCTAGATCCAGTTTTTCTGAATTCGAATTTTCGGTTAAATCGATCAAATTTTGACTAGCCAAGTTTCTCTGAATTATATTTGTAAATATCTTTGTTGCATATTTTAGTTATATCTAAAAAATACTCTCTAGTACACATTAAATCCTCCATATGAAATGTCCTACCGCCAATGTGGAGCAACAATTTGAAGAGGAGGATGCCAATTAAGTGGCGTCCTGGTGATCTGATCGCAATTCAACATTAAAAGATCCATTCCAAAATATGCTTGTTTTTGTTTTAAACGTGACTTATTCTTATTATTCGTGACTTATTCTCGTGTAAATTCTTATTCAGCTCAATAAATATGATCAAGCTGAACAGAAGGCCATTCTGGTTAATTTTTAAGGTAATTTCAACAGCACGTTATCTTGCTAAACATATAGGCTGGCGGTAGTCTTGTGATAGTGTGTCGGGACAGAAGAGTTATAGATTCGAAATTTGATTCACAGAAGATTCACTGTATATATGAGCATTTCATACGTTAAATTATCGAGCGTCGACTTGTTGGTTCAAAGTTTGGAAAAAAAGGATGCCATGTCGCCCAGGAACGAACTGATCAGGATTCAAAATTATGAGGTCAGTTTTAAAATAGGATTTTGATTCACTTAAATTAAACTAGAAAAAAACGCCATGTAAAGTTCCCTCGAGAGCAGTTACACCACAGCGATTAGCGCAAATTTAAATAAATCTTGACTTAAGTCCGGCTTTCTTCACTTAAAAAAATGCAGCTTGTACTATTCTGTATTAAATACACTATAATTTAAGAGACTTGTTCCTTGTTATTATTGGCTTTCTTGATTTTAAAAAGTACTTTCGCCAAAAAAAGCAAAAACTGAAAATGTTTAAATTGAGGTGCTGTTTTCCTACAAAGTAATTCAGTTTGACATTGCTACAGCTTTTTCCTCTTAGTTAGACATGACTGGCTTTGGAAACGAGAATTACTTTGTTATGTAAACTATTGCATTACTTTTTGAATATTCAGTATCCTAAAATGAAAATTTAAAAGCTGATATATAACCAACCTATAAATTATTTTAGCCTTTCATGCAGTTAAAACATTTTTTTAATATCATTAAAACTGAAACACGTGCAAATACAATTTTAGATTATTATATTCATATGATTCAAAGGGCTGCATTCTTTTGTGATCAAAAGTATGCAGCCCTTTTTTTTTTTTTTCTGGATGTCTACGGAAAAACTGGACGAACTGTTCTTTGAATTTCATCCTTGTAAAAAATGTTCTTGCAGATTTTACTATGAAGATTTTATATACTTGAACATTTTATTTGCTTTGATAACTTGGCCATGGAAGCATTTACAGGCCGAAGAAAAATCGAAGAAGAAAAAATATTCTGAACAGCCTTAACTAATCTTTGACTAAAAATTCTCATATATCCTTGAATTTTCATAAAAATGGAATTGTATTATAATGGATTTTAATACGATGCTTTGTCTTACACTCTGTAAATTTCTTATAGTTTAATTGACAAACTCTGCAATTTTGTAAGTAAAAAAAAAAAAAAAACACTTGTGAAAAATATGAGATTTTTTTAAAACTTTTGTATTTTTTATCTATATTATGTGTGTGTTCTTTTCTGCAAAACTCCATGTTTGTCCACAGTGAATAAAAATATTGTTTAAAGTTTTAAATTGTTATCTATTTTCTGTGTGACAGGCAATTTTTTTTCAACATTTCCGTCGTTCCATGATCGAATTTTCACAGTAAACTGAAAATTCAAGGACACTTTTTCAGAGTCGAAGTTTAAAGATAATTCATCCTACTTTTCAGGAGATATTTGGAAAAATATGGAAGTGTCCGGTTTTGATCGCATAGTGTATTATAAATAAAATGTAATTTTTTGAAAATTAAATTACTAATCTTGTAAACATGTGTGATGATGTAAATTTATTATTATTAATTTATTTAATTGCATTTGAAGGGGAAAGGGGTATTTTATATTGAATCTGAAAGTATATATAAGTCATGTCTGGAGATTTGTAAAACAAAGGAGATA
This sequence comes from Argiope bruennichi, assembly GCF_947563725.1. NCBI lineage: Eukaryota > Metazoa > Arthropoda > Arachnida > Araneae > Araneidae > Argiope > Argiope bruennichi. Next base: position 81,876,900 of record NC_079155.1, read on the forward strand.
TTCTCTTGCTATTTTACAGAAGCCTTCGACTTTCTCGTAAAAAGTTCTTTCGATAGTACCAGAGGATCAATCTACCTATTCCGTTTCCTGGAAGGGCTCTATCTGAATCTAAACCACATGATCCAGAAGTGACATAATTTAAATTGACATTTATTTAGCTCTATGTGTTTCTGATTCACATATTAGTGAATACTTTCATATTCACACATTCGCAAACAGACAGACAGTCTTTCCTTTGTTGTTTTGGTTCAAAATTTGATGCAGCTATACATTGTCGGTGTAAACACTACACAGCACTAGCGTTTTAAATTGATGCTGTTCATAGATAGACAGAAATATCATTTCAAAAATGATATTTTCGGGTTCAGTGAAATATCTTTTCAAAATTATATAACTTTAAAAATTCTATGAAACGTATAGGTCGTATTTTTTAACAATTAAAATTCTTCCTCCAATTATACGAGAAAGTAAACAATTAAAGAATTCTTCTTTTGATTTATCGTATCCTTACACATTCGAGTTTTCAGTTGGACCTCTATTTAACAAAGTAGGTCCAAAAAGTATATTTTTACAATTATGGCCCATATCGTTCTGAACAAAAGAGAGACCTGGCGCACAACTGATTCGTCAGATTCTAAAACAAATTTCGTACAATAAAATATTTCATTACCTAAATTGGTATAATAGAGACTTCTAAAATATGTGAAATTGAAAATTAATTTTTTTTTTCATAAGTTAGCATTTCGACCCTAAAAATGATAGCTTTATAAATTTATAAAGTACCGTTTGTCACGAGAATTACTAGAAAAAGTCATTTGTTTCACTTCCTTTCATGTTTCATGACAAATTCTTTGCTTTGTAACATCGTAAAATTGTTGATGTTGTTTTTCATTCATTCTTTTTTCAAATTATTCTTGATAAAAGCTTGATCTCAAGTTTTTTTTTCCTTCATCTCGAGAAAGAATTTTCGGTAGATACGACTATAATTGCAAAGGCCGATGTGTTTTTCAAAGTAGTAAAATAAGAAAATAAACAGAATTCAAATAAATTATTTCCTAATAAATATTGTAATATTTTAATTTTGAAAAACAAAATTAGACGAATAACTTTGATTTATTTAAATAAATAAATGCAATCAACATCGTCTTGCAAAATCGCATTTAAATCTTTGAAGCATTCGAGAAAATTGTTCTTATTCAGTCAGCTTGCGAACATCATCAGAATTGTGTTAAAAATAAAAGGCATAAAATGTTTCATGTTCGCTTTAAATTTTGAATGTTTTCAAGAAATAGAAGGCACTTTCGATTGTGAATGAGCTGTGTAGTCGACACTAACTATTAGCAAGCGCATTCAAAGAACCTAAATTTGTTTTGTATTGGTGGACATGAAATATCCAAAAATCAGATTATGCATATTCAGATTAAAACAAGAGTACAAAGCTGAGGATACTTTCCCTTAGCAGAATCAATTCACACTGTAGGATCCCAGAAAAGTAGGCTTTTAGGTGCATTGTCATCGTTTGGAATCCCTTACAGCAGTCCTTGATTATGGTATCACATACCAACTTTCGTTTATGTTGCTGGTTGCTTTTATGAGTTTTTACATGTGTTCTTTATGGACCGGTCTTGTATTTAGAAAAATTAAAACATATCATTCTGAGAGGAACTCCAAATCCAAAGTATATATTTTTTAATTCTTCAAGTGGTGTTTTAAATTCAGTTTAAGTATGTAAGAATTGGTTAAAAATAATTATCAAAATAATGCTTTCAGTTTTGGTTTGTAATAAATTCTAATATGCAAAGTATAACTAAACCCAGTTTAAATCCTTAAAGTTCATTCTTTATAAATATACAATAACATGGGCCAAGAATAACAGGATCATTTCTTTTTGAATTCAATATTAAAAATTTATTATGAAATTTTCATTCGATTTGCCTTTGATAAATTCATCAATCCAATGTGATTCGCGATTATGACAACTGGGATTAAACAACTTCATTGCACAAAGTATACAGAATGTATTTGCCTTTTGGACACAGATAGAGCCTTAAAAATTTTTGCATTAAAAAAAAAGGTGTACTGTTTACAACATATGCAACACAGACAATCGATTTAACTCCAAAAGGCTGTGCTTATATATATATATATATATATATATATATATATATATATATATATATATATATATATATATATATATATATATATATATATATATATATATATATATATATATATATATATATAAGCACAGTATATATATATGTATGTGTGTGTGTGTGTGTGTAACATTTATTTTATGTGAAGCAGGATGCAGGTTTGAAGACAGTGAAGATACATTTTACATTGTTAAATTCTTTTTAATCCATCGGGAAAGCATAATTATTTACAAGCAGAGACGCGGACAAGGCAGCGCAGCACACAAGCGGAAGTGGGAAAGAAGCGAGAAATAAATTATCCCCCGTCTTATTTAACATGAGATATGGATAGGGAAAATATTTTTTCATGGTGCCAATATATTTATTTATATAAGATTCTGATAGGGATTTCTGACGCATGTCAATCACATGTAAGGGAAACACAGGGATCTTTTAAAAAAGAATGTGCTTACTGGACAGCTTTCCTATCCCTTCAAGCGGACCGTAAGAATGTGTCGGCGTTTAGCCGATTCAGCAATTTTATAAAGCTTCTCTTGAATTAATTAAGTAGAGAAAATAGAATTGGATCAAGAAATAAGAGAATGAACTTACTATGGGCTAAATTAAGATAAAACCTCGGAAATTTATTAAATTGGAATTAAGAGTTTAAAATAACATTATATATATATATATATATATATATATATATATATATATATATATATATATATATATATATATATATATATATATATATATATATATATATATATATATATATATAGTATTTCTCAACGTATATTGTCTTAAATTAAAATTTAACTTTCCTGGAATGAAACTGCAACAACAAATATGTAAATTCTCGAAATTAAAAAAATAATAATAAACACCCCTTAAATTTCTACTTTTAATCTGCAACTTGGAAGTTTGATAATGTTTCAGGCTTCATTTTTCCGTCTTGTCTTCGTTTTTTTAAATTGCATTTTGTGTCTAAGGAGTGTTTCATCAAACATCTTATAGGAAGAATGCGGTTAACTTTAAGCGGTCGGTTTTAAAGTGAAAAGGGAAATCTCTTTTGGAAAGAATGCCCAATGAAAGTAATCTATTTTATACAAATTCTAACGTTTGAAAAAAAAAAAAAAAGGCGAAAGTGTTGATGAAATAACATCATAAAGATAATAATAATAAATATCATAAGATTAATGTTCAAATTTCATTACAACAACAAAAAGCATTGTTTGTATTCAAAAATTAATTTCGGAAAATACATTCAAATTTAAAAAATTGCACTGTGATAAAATAGAAATAACTGAAAAGTTCAATTTAAAAGTGGTGTAAAAATAGTATTTATGTGATGATATGTTGCGAAATTATTGACGAAGTATTTTAAAATATCGATCAGTTTTTGGAAAGTCTAAAATTAAAGTCTAAGAAATTTTGAAAAATTCCTTCTCAGTGAGCACCTACTAACCAAGAAGAAACTTTCCCAAATATTTGAATTAATTTTGGAAAAGATAATGATCACTGCCGATACAATATTAATTCAGCCTAAGCTAATCGGTTCAGTTTTAGAGTAATTCAATTTAGCTGCATTGATCAGCTATCGTGTACGTTCAATACAATCATCATTAAATGTACCAGCAAACTCTTTAGGGGAATATTTTTCTTGTAAGATAGAAAATTCCTTTGATAGGATGTGGCATTTAAACCAATTCCATTCACTGGTTCTTTCATATCATCATCTAATTTCTTTCTTTATTTAAAAAAAAATGTTATATAAAGTCAAACTCTATAAAATTTCTGTTTATAATAGGTCGTATTGTCTAAAGCTAGATTGTCCCAAAGACTTCTCAGTCCCTCGTTGTAAAATATTCCCATGTTTCTTTCAGAATAAAATAAGATGGACTTTACACACAATACGGCTATTATTCTGGTTCAAGGCAGTACAGAAGATTTGTTATATCCATGTCCTGCAAATTAAAATGAATTCAGAGAATTATTCAAGCCCTGATATTTTGCTATCAACGCCAGCAAAATCACATAAACTTATTCCTGATGTAAAATGGGCAAGGAGCCATGAAATACATAAAGAATTTAAAAAAAAAATGTTCAATGAAATAGGAAATGCTTTGGCAGTCATTATAGTTCCAATTACGAATGAGTTGCAATATTAATTTCATCAACAAATAAACACAGATAGAAGAAAAATAACACCGAAATCATCTAATAGTTTTCGTCTGAGACAAACAGTTTGAGGATTGCGCATTATCATTCTGTCACCTTGGAATATCATTTCAAGGTTACAGATTTAAAAAAAAAGAGTTGAAAAGAAATAAATAGACAAGCACTAATAAATTCTATCTAATTCTAAGAAATAAAAATAAGTGAAAGTAAAAATGAAAAAAAAAAATACAATACTTAATGCTGTTACAAAAAATTATTTTATATTCTAACTGCAGAAAATTGCCCAGTTTCGTACTTTATAATTACATCTAAATTCAGAACCACTGTCCATCGGTTTCATTCTATTGTTCTATTTCATGCACGGAGTTATGAAATTTTACGATTGACCAATAGGAAAGTAGGAAGGCTCCATTTTTTTCAGTACTTGAATGTATCGTCATTGCAATCGAGTCCAATAATAATCGTATCTGGAGCCATTTTTTGATCTATAATTTTGGCCTATTTATAATTTTGGAACGTTTTATAATTTATATTAATATTTAATGTAATAAGTTTTTCTTTTTGTTGTTCTTTTTTTTGCTTCTGCAATATTTAATATATTAGAATAATAGATTTTCAGAAATCGGATCCAAGTTCTATTCGGTTCAATCCATTCAATTTCGGTTTTCAATTCGAGTTGCATTCAGAAAAGAACGGCAATTGCATTGTTTGTATTTCCAAACACAACTGCGTTGTTTACATTGAAATTAGCTTAATCGGAGTTAAAAGTAGCTATGGATTGTGGATAATGTAGGATCATGGCATCCTGCTTTTTTACGAAGTCGCTTTTTCCTTTTCGATTACATTTAGTGTCTGACACATGTAATAAACCAATTCAATCGTTTTTCGAAAATGCCCTTGGGAAAACACGTCAACTTTTACGTGTTTTCTACGGCAAGGAAAGTAAATTGTCTTCTGAACCATTTCGTAGTCAATATAGATTACCCGTAGAGTTCGTACAAAAAAGCTCCGGGTCCGCTGTTCCTCCTAAAAAATTTATTTTTTATCGTCCTGGATTTCTTCATAACGTTACTTCTAAATGGGTTTCTGATTCTGTGGCTGGAGCTGTAAGTAAAGAATGGAGGAAAAAGGCTTTGCAAAGAGGAAAAGGGCCAATGCTCGGCCTCGTAGGATTTGCACTAGCAAAGAAGCCATCACTTTTGACAGAAGATGAAGAATGTGAAGGTGTATCTTATTTAATCCGAGTAAGTACGTCTTTATCTCTATTAATAATAAAATGAATTTGTGTAAATGTTACTGGTCAATAAGCATTGAATGTTGAAATTTATTAAATGAAATGCGATAAAATGTTTTTCAATTTAGTTTTTAAAAAATAGTAGGATTTGATCTGCAAATAGAACTTAAATATGATTGAAATAATTCCTTTTTTTTCCTCCATGTTTCGGAAATTCAATAACATTATGTAGTTTTTGTGAACTTATAAAGCTCTCAATTGCTGTTAAAATGTTTAAATATATTTTAAAGAAAATTTTTTTTTACTTTTGATATTCATATTTTTTTTTTTTTTTTGGTAAATTATCATCAAGATCTTTCTTGTGCATGTAATTTTAAAAGTCTTGTTCAATAGTAACAACTGTATTTTTTTATACTAATTTCTTAGCAATTATCATGAAAACATAAATGTTCGATAATAATTTTACTTTTCAAAAATATTGTAATGAATAAAAGTTATGAAAAATATCTATAATTTGGCCTATAATTTCAACTGACTTTGCAATGCTGTGTAAATGTGAGACATGTATCAGTTCTTATCCAGCTGATAATGAATCACCATAAACATTAAAAATCCTTCTTTGGATATTATTTTTTGCTCTAAACAATATATATATATATATATATATATATATATATATAAAATATGGGAATACTACTTATAACTTCTATTCAACTAATAAAGGTGTGAAAATTACCAAAACAATTTACAATATGATAAATTAAAAAGATATGAAATAACATATGCAAGTCATGTTTTCACAAATAATAATAATAATTTCATTTAAATTCAGAGAAATAAAAATTTACCTAAATGCAGTGTTGGTCTTATATTTTCATTTTTTTTATTAGATCATTACATTACTTTGACTTGAAGATAATAATCTGCATTGTTATGTATCATAGTATATTAATTCATTTGTTGTTAAAATTTACTTAATTAAACTTAAAAAGTTGAAGACTTTATGTATAAAATGCATAATATCTTGCAAAAATAATTAAATTAAAATTTGAAATGAAACAGTTAACTTTTACTTAAAATACAAAAATATTTTTAAACTTTAATTGAACATATTTTATTGAACATGGTTATACTTAAATTGAATATTAGAAACAAAATATGCTGAAAAACTAAAATTACTTTTGTAATTTTTTTGTAAGTATTAAGGACATCCAGGAATTTTTATTTTTGATTAACAGCCTGTACAATATTAATTCAATGATATAGATTTGAGGATTTGTTAGAATTATTAAACTGAGTTAGTGTTTTATTCCAACTAATTTTCTAATAGACAAATCATGTAATTGTTGTCAGATTTCAGCATTTAAATCAATATGAAATGAAAATCAAAAATTTAAAATGCTTTTTTTCATTCTCATTTTTGGTGCATGTCACATTTTTTCATGATTATTTTTGTATGGAATTGAATCTTGAAAATGTGTTTCTGAAAAGTACTTACTAATCATGAATCTACTTTTCAGATTTTATTTCCATTGATTTTTTTCACTTGTTTGTATATTCTGTTTGGTCACATTTTTTTTTAAATTGTGCTTTAGGATTCGTTTTCTTCTATTCCTTGGCAAAATGTTGGATTGAACATAGATAAAAATTATGCTGTTAATCGACAGTTTTCACTTTCTGATTTAAAAATTGGTGATATGATAGCTAAGGGATGTAATGCTGCAGTGTACAGTGCTTGTTTTCAGGAATCAAAATTAGGTAAATATTTGATTATTTTAAGCTTTGTAATTTGTTATTTTTTAAATTTAAGTTACAGTGTGTATTATTAGATAAGAGTTTTGATACTGAAAAAAAAAAAAAAATACATGATAATGATTTCAAAAGTATTTCCAGTATCAAGTCAAAAAGGTTATTTATTACAGGTAAAAATAAAATTTAATTGATTAATAATTCTTTTAAATTATTACTAATAACTTTCTACTTATTTGAAATACTATGTAGTAGCAGAGGAAGAAGATAATTTTTATTTTATTAATAAAATTTGAAATGAGATAAAAAGAAAAGAACCTGTATCCATTAAAATTTGGAATTGATTTCTTTTGAAGCATATCAGTTCCCAAATTTTTGTTGTAGTTTGCTTGCAGCATTCTTTGTGTGGATTTGGAGTTAATTCCTTTTATTTAATGAAATAAAAATTTATATATAGAAACAATTGAACTCCATCTATAGGAACAAAGCATGATTTTTTAATGTAAAAACATTTTAAGCTGGGGATTGTTCTTTAGTCATATGTGCTTTATAATAAATCACCTCTGAAGCTACAGACATGAATAATGGCATTGACAAAAATAGGTTTATTATCTATTCATGGTGACATTTTAAATTTATGTTTTTGTTTTTATAGATAACTCATCCCAAGGAAATATTGGTGAAAATAATATTGGCCACTCTTCAAATGATTTGAATTCTCATTCATCAGTTAAAGAAAATGAATCAAGTAATTAAGATTTTTATTTTGAAACATGAATAAAAATAATTTAAATGATGGATAGAATAATTTAAGTATAAAAAGATAAGTAATAATACTTGATTTTCCTATTTTTTATTCTTTATATTCAATTCTAAAGCATCTAAATTAGTTCTTATTTGTGCATTTTCATTGGATTTTGAAGAGGATTTTTTTTTCCAATTATGAAAAGTTTATTATATATGTAAAGATTTATTATATCTAAAGACTATATTCTTTTTTATAATTTCTCATTCATCTGAGATTTAACACATCAAAATAATTATTCATTTGGATCTCTATTATCACTATATGTTCCTTTAGAAATTGAATTAAATTTCTATAGAATTTTAAAAGGGTTGGAAATTGGATAAATAATCCTTTTTTTTTTTTTAAAAAAAATAATAATATTAAAAGAACAGTGATAAAATTTTCCATAATTGAGCCAACTAAAGATATATGTGCTGTATTTTGAAGTGAATAAAGCAGGCAAAATTTACATTATGCATTATGTATATATTGTCATGAAGTATTATGTATATACTGTCATGTTTTACTTCATATATTAAGATCCTGATAAAATATATTCAGAAGATATATAACTTATGCATAAATAAAAAACTTATAATTAAAAAAATTCATTAAAAAAGTTTTTGACACTTTCTTAAATGGATAATTTTGCACAGTATTGCCAATAAATTTTTAATAGCATTATACATTTCACACTTTTAAATGAAGGAAATGAAGTATGGCGATGTATATGTGACTTAAATTTTGTTTGGGTATGTTATGTCTTATTTTTTATTATATTACAGTTTGGTTTAGTAACTTCTGTATCATTGAAATGATATCCAATTATGATTCATTTATGGAACCTGTCATTCTAAAAAAAATTCTGAATTTAATGTAGGGAAAGATATTGTCATAGATGCTTTAATTATTTAATATGATTGTCAAAAAAAGCAAATTTTTAAAGAATGTGTGCAAATATTTCTTGTTATTAGATGCTGTTAATGGTGATGAGAAGGATACAACAAAAACTGATGAAGGAGACAATAGTTTATTGACTTACACAAGATTAATAATGTCTCATTCTGAAGGCGAACAAAGTAATAACTATATATATTCTTTATTTTAAATTTCATCAATCTTGTTTACTACGAAGTCTTCTAATTTAGGAAGAAAAATGACTGTTTAGATTTCATTTATAATTCTTGCAACATTTTTACCATCTGTTAATTATTTATACTTATATTTTGCATAGTTTGGATTATTGGCATCTTTTAAAAATTCTGCATTTCAGTATTCTAAGTCTATAATTAAATTATATTTAAATAAAAAGTTTTTGTGTTAGTTTGAACTTCAAGACTTAAAAAGAATTATATTAAATATTTTTATAGCATTTATCTTTGATAATATAATGTTAATTATTATATTAGCAATATTTCATATCTAAAATTAAATATTATATATTAAATATGAAATATTATGTAGTAAAAATTCTTGAAAATGCATATGTGTTGTGGAAATATTTAATATGTCCATAATAGATTTTTCTGGAGTTTTTATTGTATCTGTTGTGAGACTGATATGATTTAAGCGAGACACGGCCTGTCTCCTCATTTTAATTCTGTTCTTTTTGTCATTTCTGCTATTCATGCAATAAATAAATTCAGATTATATCTCTTTAATTATCTGTTGAATTCAGTGAACTATATATTATCTTGTGATTTCATTATCTACTTTTATTATCAGTCATATTTTATAAATTATGCAATAAATGTTGTTTTGAAAATTTCTTTCTAATGATTAAATACTTCTGAAACCTGATAAATATGTTATTAAAAAAATGTTTTCTTAACAGTTTTTAATTCTATTTTGATGCAAATCTCATAGAAAATAAATTACCCACAATAATTTTAGATTAGTCTAATTAAACAAAGAAAAAATGCTTATGTTATGAATTTTACTAATTTGAATTGATTTGGTGAACTTAGATCTCTGTATATTGCTATTACTAAAACGAATATCATCTGATAAAGTTAAAGTTTTAATTGTGCAATCTGTAAATAAATGAATTTACTATTAAAAAAGGAGAATGGGTGTGTGTTGGCACCCTATAGAACATATTGTTGACTTAAACTACCACATTTGGTACAGCCATATTTTGGATGGTAAAAATATGCATTTTGGAAAAATTTTTTGAAAAAAAAAATTAAATTTGAACTTGCATTAATTAACAATTGAATTTTTAATTAAAAATTGGCAACACTTGGAAATAGAATTTTGCAACTTTTTACTGTATTGATTTATTATTTTTTATTTTGATAGTTTCATTATTTCATTAAATATTTAATCCCTTGATTTTCTTCTATTGTTGAAGGCAGAGGAAGAAAAATTCTTCTAATTATTTTGCTTCATATATTATCTTTTTTTAAGGGTATTCTTAATATCTTTATTTTCAGTTTAGTATATGATAATCATTATTCTCAAATAAACATTATTCAAACCAGTTTTAAAAATACAATATGCAATTTTTCATAATGCTGCTGTTGTTGCAAAATGAATAATTTCCAATTAACCATTTTTGTCAGTGGGAATCGCATGGAAAAGCATAAAAACTTAATGTAACGTTAACCTTTTTGGAACATCCTCCATAATCAACTAGAATTTTTGAAATAAACATTTACTTTAAATTCATAACATAGAAATATGTTGCTTTTAATCATATGATATCAATTTTATTTGATATTATGCACATTTTTTTTTCTTTTCAGATATGAAATTTTCGGAAGTACCAAAAAATTTTGAAAAAAACTCCAAATTGTCTGTTGAAAATTTTGGTCCTTATAATATGGCAGTGAAAGTTATGTTTAATTATAGTGCCGAATCTAATGCTTATGCTATCTGGAATGCCATGCATAAAGAAACTTTGCCATCTATTGGAGAATTTCATTTTGGAGATGTCAATCATAAAGTCAGGTAAATTTATATATATGTATATTCAAAGTTTTAAAATTATCAAGACATTAACCCTTCTCTGCATGTTTTTTTCTTTCTTATGAAATAAATCAGGGTGATATAATTCATGCTCTAGATTAAAGGAAAAATGTTTGAAAAAATCCTAGTATAAATATATAAAATAATTAATAAATGGTATGATGGAAATATCCTTCATCATGCAAATTTACATGTTAAGCTCAGTACAAAATCTTCAGTGTCTCTCTCTTCTAAATTTCTCAACTCATTATAAAAAAAAAAAAAATTAGATTAGTTATAAAAAATATTCAAGAAATTGCACATTTCTTCCAACTGCAACAAACAGGGGAATGACGAGTTTAAACTCACTGTTATGATTGTGACATTTGATTTTTTTGTCAGCTACATTCCTTATTACGCAATAGTTGAGAAATAAGTTGTGGCAACAACCAATTTACAGTACACCTGTTTTGAGTTTTAATTTTTTGTTCACAAAATGTTATGATGGCAATTTCCATCATTATGCAAAGAAAGGTTAATATATTTTTTAAATAATTTGCTTAAGATATAATTTCCTTTGAAAAGAACAGTAGCGTTTTATATGTTTCTATTAGTTCAATGACATATGCATAGTCAACTTTATGATGAAAAATATTTTCTGGGAGAAAACTATAGATTAGAATAATTATTTTATTATTGTATGGAAATCATGTGATATACCTATCAGTGGTGTTGTTTGGAAATTGAATGAATTTGAATGTTCATTTTCACATTTCTTAAGCAACTGCGTATAAAAATAATTTTAATGATATATTTTTTTATACAATTCATTTTGATTTGTATATTGGAATGTGCTTAATGAGTTTCCTCTTACTTTGGTGATGGTATGAATATATTATTAACATAAATTGTTGAATTTCATTTATAATTATAAATATTTATCAACCTGTTCTTTTAGGTTTCATTTAAATTGGAAATTATGTAAAATCACAATAGGTGTGTTTTTCTTCGATTCTGTATCTTCTTTCTTTCTCATTATATATTGTCACAAAGATGCAAAAAATAACAAGTTGCAAAGTAATACAATATCAAGTTTATTCACTTTAAGCCTCTCCTAACAAGCAGGCCAAGAAAAATGATCCCACTCCTTGTGGAAAAACCAAATTTATATCTTCACAGAATAATCAGGAATTATATAGAAGTTTAAATAAAGTTCTAGAAGCTTCTATTACATTAGCCAATGAATAACAATAAATTTAAATTAAAGTCAACCTTAAATGTAATGTTGCATGGCTGAGGTCTAAAACACGGAGCTTGCACTTCGCAAGCTCATACTTTACCTCCCAGCCACGCTAACTATATACAGATCTTCCTTTTTGTGATAATATATATATATATATATATATGCCCACTTTTGAGTAAATGTTATTCTATGTGTAGGAAAATAAAGATAAAAATAACATATATAAATGCTTAAGTAGTTTTTTAATATATTAAAATGCTTATAATGTACAGTTTTTTAGTAATAATTATACCTTTATATTTTTCTTAAAAATAATCACTTCTGTTGTAATTCTTTTTGTGCAAATATAATTACAGTTTTTACAGGTAGACAGTTTTAGCTACCTTTTGATTGACTTCTGTCAATCATATGCCTTATTTCATTTGATGTAGTTATCTGAATCTTTATATCTATTGTTTGTGAAAGTTTTTCATTATTTTAATTAAAGCTGAGTGGATTTTTTTTTATTACTGAATGAGAAAAAAGTAGTTTTCATCATATTTTACTTTTTTTTTTATATAAATGGTTGAAACCTGGTGATATTCACAAATAGATGCATTGAAGTTTATTGTGTAACTAATTAACATAATCCCATTATCAGAATTGTCTTAATAAACATATTTTTACTGATTTTTCACTAAAAAGTTATCACCATTACCATCACCAACTCAAGTTGATGATGATTAAATTAATGGTATAATTGGTTTAGTTCATTACATTTAAGTGTGTGAAAATAGAGAAAGATTTCCAACTGCATTGTTCAATCATTGTCAGGTATTTGGAAAATGGTGTGGTTAAAAAATTATTTTAGTAATTTTTCATAATAATTTTTTATTGGATTTTATATATCTAAACATATTGATATTGATTAATTTGTGAAACAAATAATAAATAATGATAGAAAATGGATTATTTACAACAACATCAATTAAAAAGACATTGAAGTATTTATGATGAACCCAGACAAGCTAGTATAATTACTGAGTTACTTCAAAAGATTATTTGAAGGAATTACAAAGAGATTTTGTATTTTCCTTCTATGAAACTTGATGATAAATTCAAATGTGTACTATTTAAAACTAGTGAAATTTGACAGAACAATGAAAAAATAAATTGGCTAATCATTTAAAAATGATGTTTCTTCTTCATGATAATAGATTATGTGCTCATTAGCAATTCCTGAAAAAAAATTATTATTATTATTTTTTTTTAAACTTATTTGACAAGTACTATTTTATTCATCTTGAAGTTGGATTTTGCACCATCAGATTACCATTTATTTATCTTACTGTGAAATTTTTTAATGTGAAGATTCACAATGATATCATTTTTGTTAGATCTTTTTAATGATAAAGATCACTATGGACACTAGTCAACTTTGATAACAGACTTGTTTGTCCAATAATTTATGGAATGATATGGAATATGTGCATTAATATTTTGCTTTGTCACTTAAAAAACTGAAATATATGAAATAACTGGAATCTATTTATAACAAATTACTGGCTGTCCAAATTAGAATGTACATACTCGAGCATCAAATTGCATAATTATATCATATAATTTTTTGTTATTTCATGAAATAACTGATCATGATTTGTCAATTATTTCATAGAATTTCTTCTTATTTCATGAAATAACTTGTTTTAATGAATTTTTTAATTATTTTTTTTATAATAAAAATAATAATTTTAATAATTTTTCTTACTAATACTAATAATTATTTTTTTATTATTAAATTTGCATTACTTTTGATACAAATAATATATTCCTTATCATTAGAGAAGTCATTTAAATTTTTTGCTGTAGTTTCAAATATATGATTAAATAGCTTGTTAATAATTTCTTTATTTGTAGATTGTTAATAATTTTCGATTAATAATCTCCTTTCTAATTATAGAAAAAAGAGGCTTAAACCTCATCCAAATATTGTTGAGATGTACTTTGCATTTGCTGATCAAGTACCTTTGCTTCCCGGTGCTTATAAAAACTTCCCTCAAGCTCTTCCTGTTCGTTTGTTGAACGATGGCTGTGGCAGAAATATGACACTTTTTTTGGTAATGAAAAGGTACACATGCTTTTTTGTATACAGTGAGATTATAAATATCTGTAATTAAATAAATTGCACCTTAATTCTGTGAGAAAAAAATTCCTGTTTGATACTGGCCTTAATGGAGTAGATTCATAATTTTTTTTCATTACTATATTATTGTATTTTGATAGTTTGTGTCTCTATTTGTTTCTGTTTCTATGTTTCAACTATTTCCCAGTTTCCAGTGTTTGGCTTATTCATTGAAACTGCAAATATTTAAAACACATTACAAAGAAAGTCCTTTCTAATGGTTAGATTAAACAAAAATTAATATTGTGAGTTCATTTTTTAAATGAATTTTATCAGAGTTTTTAATGCTTAAATAATTATAACTCTCTTAAAGTTATAATATTTAATTTTTCTTTGTCTTCATATAGTAATGCTGAAATACACCAATTTAGAATTTTTTAGAAATTTCCTCACAGTTAGTTGCTGTTTGTCAATTTTCAAAATTATTAGGTAATGAAATAATTATATATAAATTGCCTTATAAACTATAAAGGAAGCAAAAAACAAATGTCTGGAAAATACTTATTTTTCAATTACCAACATGTAGGAACCTTACAACTTGCTGTAACCTTGATAATTCTGTATAAAATTAGTTTGCTAGCTACAAAGAGGAATACCACAAAGTGTATTTTTATGAAATCATCTATTAGAATTTACCATTTTTACCAATTTAGTCTCTGGTACAAGGATTTAGTATTTGTTCAATAAAAAATTAACTATGAATTTTCTGATGAATCTGATTTAGGTTATATAAATTTAAAAATTGTGGGTTAAAAATTAAAAGTGTCTTAATTTATCGAAATGCATTATTGCAATACTGAAAGTTAGAGACTCTTTTAAATGTACACGGAATGAATAGTGTAAAGGAAATTTCATAGTTCTTTTGAAAATTTGGCTATATTCATTTAAAAATTTCATTAACATTGTTCATGTATTTTTTAAAAATCTTTATAGTACCACAATTTCTTTTCTGAGAGATTTATATGGAAATTATACTGTCATGATTCATGTTCTTCTTATATCATATTGTAAAATAAATATATATTCCTTTCTTAGAGATATTTTTTCTTCTTTTGAATTAGATACCATTGCAGTTTGAAAGATTACTTAAAGAAAGAATCTCCTTCTTCAAAAACCTCTCTTCTTTTGCTTACCCAATTGTTAGAAGCTTTAGTACATCTTCATCAAAATGAAATTGCACACAGAGATTTGAAAACTGATAATATTTTATTAGATTTATCTGAAGGTAAATTATATTGTTATGGGTATTTTCTTATGATATTTTTTATTCAGTATTAAAAAATTTTAATATTTTCTAGCACTAAAATTAAACAATGCTATTTTTGATGTTATTCATATATTACCAACATAGGTTTAATTTATTTCCAAATATAAATGCAAAATTAAAACAGCTTTTATCAAATGAAAACTGACATGAAAGAAGTGTATCAGAATTCATATTTTGCAGTATATTATGTATTTACCTTTATGTATATTATGTCTTTTTTTAATATTACTATAATAAAATTTATTTGATTTTAAGATTGTCTTCGGGTGACTCTTTTGAAGCTATTCTATTCAGCTATATTTTTACTAATACTATCCTAATGGCTTTTGAGAGTTCAAAGATATAGTGTATGCAGTTAATAATAGCTATCAGATTGTAGATTAAAGATTACTAAATTAAAGATCTCTTGACAAAATAGTTTTTAATGTTTTAAAATTGATATTTTTATAAATTAAAAATTCTTTCTTAGATTTGAAATGAAAAATGTAGATTATTCTTTCTTCGATGTAGTATTTTTTATTCCAGTAATTACATTTTTCTTTATATATGCATTTGTTCTTTATTGTTCTAGTAAGTGTTCTAAATGAATATGCATACAAATCAAAATTTAAAAGTGTAAAGCTTGTAATTTCAGTCTTTATTCAAATATATACCATTCTTTTCTACATTTGTTTAAAATAAGTTGTACTTGTATTATTTTTTTATTCATTTGGCCATTTCTTAAATTTTAGGTGTATCTTCTCCCAAACTTGCTGTTACTGATTTTGGTTGTTGCTTAGAAGGCCTTTCTCTGTTTTATCCATCGTATGATATTAGCAAAGGTGGTAACATGGCTTTAATGGCACCTGAGGTTTGTATACTTGCAGATTTTAGACTTAGTTTTTTTTACATGTCTTTTATCTTTCATATATATATATATATATATATATATATAATATAAAATAATGCTATTCTTTCTATAATTTGTTAATATTCATCTTGAAAATTTCAGGTGTATGAAAAGGCTTGATTTAGAGCTGGAGATAAAATAATTTTTTTAAGAATTGACATTCATGCTTTACCAGTAGTATAGTCAATTCTTTAATATATCTTCATAATTTATTGGAAAAACATGAATGAAAAATTTTGCCTTTTGTCTAGTGTTTGTCAGTAAATGCACAACTTGCTGGATTTATTTCAATTCCATGATTTTCGTTTCTACAGGCTAATCAAAAATTGCTCAAAGTAAATTATTCTTAAATTTTATTACAATAATAAAATATGCATAATAGATTTTGTACTGAAAATTCATTCATTCATATTGGCACATGATAACTTACCATATAATTTTCATTTTTATTTAATCTTGTATTTTATTAAGCATTTAATCCAAAATTTCTATTATATAGTTTTATACTATAACAATACCATTGAAATGTACTGAAGTTATGTGTTTATTCTGTAGGTGGTGAATGCAGAAGCCGGCCCCTTTTCTCAGATTGATTATTCTAGATCTGATCTTTGGACTGCTGGCACAATAGCCTATGAAATTTTTGGAGGGTCTAATCCTTTTTATTCTCCTGGATCAAATTTGAAAAACTCCTCTTATAATGAGAACAAGTTACCTTCATTGCCAAGCTCTGCTCCTGCAGCTATTCAGCGATTAGTGACAGATATTTTGCACAAAGATCCAAAACAAGTAATACTTTATCATTATTTAAATTTATTGTATTGATTTTTTATTTGAAAGCAAAAACTGTGATGATTAAGCACAAATTTCTGTAGATAGTTTTTCCATTCAGAACACTTAAAGCAGCTGTTAATTTCTATAAAGAAAATGTAGACTATAATGCATTGATTATTAGTGATTTTTTAAACATGCACACATGCAGTATATTACAACCTCTAATTAATCATATGTTCTTAAAATAATTCCCTAATCTCTTGTATTTTGAATTCTCTAATAGTTTTAATTTCCAAGTTGTGTAGGCTGTTATTTTAAAACTGTGTCAACAAATTCTTATATAAAACTATGTAAAATGCAGAATATTTTCATTTAGTCTCATTCGTTTCATTTAGTTTCATTCTTCCTGCTGTCTTCATCAAGGCTTTTTAAAAAAAATCTTAAAGGCAGATAAAAATTGGATTATTTCTTTAAATAATATGTGGTGAAGAAACCTATTTCTTTAAATAATATACTTTGAAGAAACAGGTGTCAAAATCTTTAACATTTAAAAAAAAATGTTAAAGATTTTGATACCTGTTTCTTCAAAGAATATTTTACAAATATATATATGTGTGTGTGTGTGTGTGTGTGTAATAATTTCTAATTAATATATAATCAAAAATTGATCATTTGAATTTCTACTTCACAGTAATTTCTGTGTTGCACCAGTTGTTATATTTCCCATGGAACCAAATGCTTTGTTAGTAAATTCTTTTCTAAAACTATGAAAATTTGAAACCAGGGTCTCTCTTTCCTGGTTTTTGCCTTCCTAGTCAGTTCGTCTCACTTCTCTCATTATAACTTGAACAAAGAAATTTTCACAAAAGATAAAAATTGGACTACTTCCTTGAAATTATGAAGAACAAAAGTCATTAAAGAATTTTTCAATTACGTCTTTAAATCATGTTTTACATATATTATACATTAAGTTGTGATATAAAATCTTAAACTGAACGCAACCAAGGAATAAAGTAATATATTCATCCATTATCATCATCAATATTTTGACAAGTATGACATTGTTCTAACTTTCTCGGTGAAATAATTCTATCTTGATTGTTCTCAGTGCTGCTTTTCCAATTTATTGTTCTTATAGTATTAAAATCCCTAATATAAGCATCAATTCAACTAATTTTAATCTTACATGCTTGAAATTTGTTTTTCAAGAAATACTTTTTCAGTTGTATATTTTAATGGCATGCTGATTGTCACATCTTCTGAAATTTTATGATTTTAGTAATATTAATATCTTTATAGTAATTGCATAATTAGAGATTATATCTTCTTTACTCCGCTTGATCCAATTTTATTTCTTTAAAAATACTTCTGACATTTTTTCAATGTAGCAAAATAGTATTCATGTATCTGGTTAATGGAGGCTCTGTTCTTGGAAGCTTAAGTCAAAACGATTCTGATAGTGGTTTTATATTGTGAAATTTTTGTTTTATGTTTAATAAGTTTTGATGTCAGACATATTTTAAACCATAAAATGCACAATTGTTATTGCAATATCCATTTGTTTATTTTTCATTCTAAATCATTAATCATGTTTATTTTATACTCAAGATAAATAAAGCTTACAGCAATTTCAAATTCATATGAAGTCATAATAATAAAACAATTGGAGTAACTTTTATTTCATACATAGAATTTATTTTGTTTTGCTTTGATTAACTATATAGTTCATTTTTTTTTTTTTTTTGTTCCAATCCCAGAAAAGGTTCTCTTAAGTACATTTAGGTTTCTGGTGATTATGTCTGTATCAACAGTAAAGTTTGCTAAACTTTTTTTTTTTTTAAGTGATGCTTCTGATAATGCATTCAACGTTTTCAGTACTGAAAATTAATGAATGTTTGGAATACATGATACATTTGATGCAGAAAATAAGAATTTATATAAAAATTTTATTTAAAATTACAAAAAATTTTATTATGCAGTTTTGCATTAATATGAGCGATTAAATAAAACATGATTCATATATGTGTAATTTATGCATGTATTCATACTAGACTTTCAGACTGCATTTATTAATAAAATTGAAATTGTAAAAATATCTATTATGAAAGAAAGAGAAATAATTTTAAAATCTTTTATTGAAAATGGTTTAACTACAGATGTTTTATTATTTTACATCCAAGAACTGTTTAATTAATCAATTTAAAATGTGTACGAAATTATCTAAAAATTCCCATATCACTGTTGTCATTAATGTATTTGAGAAAGGATAATAATACCAATGGAATTACCAATCTTCTCTTGTTGAACAAAATTCTAAAACAACATTGTATATTATGGAAGGTAATTCAAAGTCTAAGTAGAAGCATTAATTTATAACTGATTATTAAATTTTCTAAATGAAAGAATGTTGATTTGGCTTATGTTGAAATTTACATTTGTAGCTATTTGTGCGAAGGTCTGCAAGTTTTCTTTTAAAGAGATCTCAAATTCTACATTTCATTCTCTCCCTCTTTATATATATATATGAGTTATGCTCAGATAAAAAGAGGATCATCATTATATGTAAAGCAATTTTAACAACAATATTATAATTATACTTCACATGGAATAATACAATTAAAAATAATCACTATTGACATTGAAACACTGATCCAAGTCTTCTAGGAAGAGAGTAGATGATTTGGTGTAGAAATTCTTGAATTGCTAATGGATTCAGCTTTCCACAGTGTCCTTATCCACTTTGCTATAATCAAGCTTTTTGTGGATTTTGTGATGTTCATTTACTTTGCTTATTGACAGTTCAGTAGTGGTTTCTGACAATTCTACCATATGAGCTCCTTCACAGTTGAAATCATACACTCTTGATTAGTGACCTACCATGGCCATAGCAAGTCCTTGATGTTTATGGGTCCTGCCTTTTAATACTAACATCTGAATATGGAGAGCAATGTGAAGCAATGACATTGCTCTCAATACATCTCTTTCGTTGTGTTATAAATTTGTGGAGCTCATTCCCCATAAAGTAAAGAAAAATATCCCGTTGTGCTGATCTGGAGGAATCTATCATGCAGTGAATTGAGGAAACACTTTTCCAGAAATGGAGATGTTAATGCAAAGGCATTAACTATATATTTGCAACTGGAAATGCCACCATATCATCTAACACTTAACTCATTGGAATTTGAAAAAATGCCACTAAAATGAATGTTTACTTTTCATTTAGGCACATCATATATAATTTATAAGCAATTTGTCCAAAATTTTTCTAAGATTCCTAAATAATTTTGCTTAATTTTGTATATAATTAATGATTCAAAGTATTTTAAAAATTATGATTCATTCCAAGTTTTTATATTATATGTAACCTTTGTATTTGGATTGCTTACCTCTGTAACACTTATTCTGTACATTATATTCTTATTTTATTATCTCAGTCGCACTATTTACCTTTTGATATTTGCTTGATTTTAAATAATTAATTTTATTTCGTATTTTTATTTATCTATTTATTTATTTATTGCAGAGACCTAACCAAAATTTTGCTGCAACTGTATGTCAAATTCTTCTTCATGCTTCTCCTGACTTATTTTCCAGTAGTCGTGATAAGAAGAACTCTAACAAAGTGTTAGAGTGGTTGTTTACACTCTCTTCAAAAACTTACTTAGAAGGCTTACTAGAAAACTCAAATCCTCATTCTGTTGAGTTTGAACTGAGGCACACATTCTGCTCTCGTATTCAATATTTAGAAGTTGTTGAAGCAATTAATTATATTATCGACTCGGGAAATCTTGATGCTTGAAAAATGTATGTTAGTATCTAAGAGAATGGTTAGTTGCTATAACTTTTTGAACATGTAATTAATCAGATTTGTTTATTTTGAATAGTAACAAATGTCCTTAACTAACAGTTTGTTGTAAAAAAAATATTATTGTAGTTTACTTTTCTGCACTTCAGATATTCTATTTTCAGAACAACGAGTATTCTGCTGATGTATATGTATGTTAATTAAATAAAAAAATTGTAAAAAATAAATATTCTTAATTTTATTTCTTTTTTGTAATGTTATTTGTTGGATCACTTGTTTATTATGCTTATTTTAAAATTGTTATTATGCTATTGTTTATTTTAAAATTATTAATTTATTTATATGGTTAAATATTGCTCATACTAAACAGAATAATAAGATTAAAGGAATTAGATTGATGTGCCATTTGGAAGTTATAAAGACTATATTAAAAGGAATTTCATAATTTAGAACCATTTTCAGATGATTACACCAGTATTCCTCTTTCCATTCTTCCATATTATACTCAACTTGAGAATATTTGATCTAGATAGGAGATTTAATAAGTACCAGATTCATATCTCGTATTTTATTGAGTCTTGCGACTGAATTCCGATCATCACAATTCAAGAAATACAATAATATTTCTTTCTAAATTGAACAACATTACACGTTTACATTGAAATTATGTTTGTTTTCTGAATGAATTACATTTGTATATTTAAAAAAAAAAGTTTGCAAAGTTCTTTTAAGGAGGAACAAGTTGAGACTTTTTGCATAACACAAACATTATTGATGAAAAGATGCTTATGAGGGTTGTTATAATTTTCAGTTTCCTTGTTTGAATCTGTGATTTTAACTACTCGAATCAGCTTCTTATGTTTTTTTGGATTTCAGCGACAGGTAAACAAAAGTAATTGAATTTTAATTTTCAGAAAGAAAAATAAATTTAAATTATTTTTTTTATATAACTGATTGGATTGTACAAAGATGGAGTTGTAACAAAGAGTTCATAATTATTTAAAGTGTAAGTGATAATAGTAATATTTTTAGCCCGGCAATCTTTTTGTAAATTTGGTAAATTTGCATGTAAAATCAAGTCTAAAGCATAATCATGTTGCAATGTTTCAGACTATTTAAAATTTCTATTTTATTTTCAAAGCTTTATTGCTATTGTTAGATTCGTTTTTCTCAGATTTGTCCTTCAAGGAGCTAAATTGTGATACCCAGATAAAATAAATTTTAAAGATGTGCTTAAAACTTTTGTATTTTATGACAACAGAAACTGTATGGCATGATGAATTTCAGTGAAATCAGAAACCTCAAAACGAAATTTTTTTAAAAAGTAAAAATTAGTACTTTTCTTTTTTTTTTTTCATGATAATAATATTATACATAGATTGAGGTTGAAAAATTTTTATGAAAATGAAGTTTTGCTTTTCCATGGTTCTTACAATTGCCTGTGGATTCACCTTTTAAAACGGAGTAATGATTCTCTAGGTGTCATTAGTTAATGTGCATTAAGGCTATTCATTGGTGTAATTTCAAATTGAAATTAATGTACAAATACCCTCCTCCTTTTTTTTTTTAAAGAATAAAAATAAATAAACTTAAGATTTATAAAAATGGCAGTTATAAATAAAGTAAAATGTTAAAAAGAAATTTAATTGGGTGTGAATAGATCAGAACAGTTCAAAAGGTAAAATCACAAATAATTTCTATTAAATTCGTATTCATCCGAAATGAACCTGAAGAAGAAGGGAAAAAGGGAAGGGGGACGAAATTTTCAGATTGGTTAATTTTGAAATCACAATATGTAAATAAGATTAATCTGATTTCTTTTTCAATTACATTTGTTAACTTACAGTGAAAGTGTACTTATGAACTTAAAAAATAAAGAAGAGAAGAGTTAAAATAGCAATCGGTTACATTCCCAAATGTTTAATTTATCGCGTACAACTGTATCGCTGCTTACAGCATGCGATCTACAACAGAAATATCAGTACTTTATATCATTATGCTCAAAAAAAGACCTAGTAGGTCTCATCTTGTATTTGCACTTATATAGATTAGTTAGAATTATAATTGGCTCGTCCACAGATGTTGGAAAGTGTCACTAATTTGAGGACAGTGATAACTATTGCCAGAAACTTGGTGTTTAGGTGCAAAGAAGTGACCATGCGGTATATGGTGACATCGGCTACAGCGCCAGCTGGTGGCAGATTATAAAGTTATCGTTCTTGTCTCGAAAATGGTACAAGAAACGGGAAAAATGTTTAATATAAAAGTGTTAGTCATATCACTGATTCTCCGACCCGCCTGAAGGCACACGGATGAATAATACCGAATGACCGGATCGCCGCACAGCAACATTGGCCGGAACTGTGGTTGAATCCTATGGGCCATCACCGACAACGGTACAACTCTTCCCGAAGGAAGCACGTCCCGTCATCGATGGGAGGAGCCAGAACCCCTACCTATTTATGTACCCATATAAAAATGTAAAGCATGAAAAGATCCTTTGAAGGTAATAATGCTAAGAAAAAGAACACACATTAAACAGCCAATTTTTTGGCCACTATTTCCAACATATTCCAGAAAAGGTGTTAGATATAAAATAGGACAATTAGTTGTCAGCAGATGCTTTTATTTTCATTGTTCGAAATGCTCTATGGCAGCGGGTCGACATTTATTGTTCAAAAGACGATCTTTTTCTCCAATTGTCGCGAGTTATTACGATACCGATTTAGAAAATCGTGACCAATGAAATCCGCATTTTACACGTTTTGCTCTTAACATCAGTGAGTTCAAATATCTTTTCATACTAAGTCGAAGACGCTCTATAATTTTGTATTGGGCATTTTTTCTTTTTTCTTGAACCGTTTTCGAGATAAGAAAGCTGGTTCTGTTGATTGCAGCTAGGAGGCGCTGTAGCTGATCACGCCGTGTAGAGCATGGTCACTACTATACCCAGACACCACGTTTGTCGCATTAGTTATTGCCGTTCTCAAGATAATGTAGGGTAGTAGGACTTTAATGAACACCCTTTATATATATCTTTTGAGATTCTTTGAATTGCTCTTCTCCCTAATACACATCCATGGTTGACTCCTGTTAGTTATACTCTACAAACTCCTGCTCTCTTTCAGAAGGAGACAGTATTTCGTGATCTTGCTGATGGAGAAGAAAATTTATACTCGCTTCTCCTGATTTGTGACAAAAATCTTCGAACTCAACTGACAAACAATTAACTAAAAATTTATTTGAATTAATACAATTTTTCGAAAAAAAAAAAAAAGTTTTTTTTTTCCTTCAAATTTCTTCAAATTTACTAATTTATGTCACAGGTGCAGAACAATTTTCTTTAGAATAACGATTATTCGTTCGTTTCGATGGTTTTCTGATAATTTTTTTTCTTTTCTTTTCTTTTTGCTTCTATTATCATTAAGAAAGATAGTTCTGAAAGATCCGTGAAAAAAAAAAAATCAATCAAAATGACAAAATATCAAATAAAAATTTTTCGACTGTAAATTTTAAACGTCTGAATTCAAAGAATATTCAGTCACCGCTGTGAAGATTACCTGTGTGTCATGCTCATTTTCTGACTGTAAGTGCGATGAGTTGGTTGAATATCGCAGACACGCACACTCGCATTTTAATAAATTTTTGAAAAAGTATATAAAAAAAAATTAGGTATATGTTAAATAATCCATTAAATTAAATTTAAAGAATTAAGCTAGTCAAATGAAATTTGGCATGCAATCTTTGCATCGAAATTGTAGATTTGTATTTAGGGTAAAAACATTCAATATGAAATTAATCCAGCTGTGAATAGGCGAACATGCTTGCTGAAAGTCGTGACTGGTAACGTATTAATTGATATGAAATAATCAATTACGTTGCCAATTTGATTCATTAACTTATTACCAAAATTGTAGATCTCTATCAGATTTTAGCAGCCAATTGAGTGTCTGTATATTCGAGTATATTCAAGCGCAATAGCTAAATAATGTATCAAGCCAGATGAAATGGAATTTTATATAAAATCTTGTCCTTACACTTACATATCGATGCCAAATTTTGTCTATTGAAGGAATTTAAAAACACATATTTTATTCTTTTTATTATACGCCCTAAATACAAAATGAACCATATTGTGGGCGTATCTTTACAAATAATAAAGGAATTTGTTTATGTGTTTGCACTCTGCCTTATTTCTACCGACTAACATGGTATCAGTATAGTTATTCTCCTTAAACTTCCTCTTGGAATCGCATTCGACAACATTATCTGGCCAAAATTTATTCCATATAGATAAAAGAGCTGTTTTCAAATAAACTTTCAACACAAATTGATACAAACTAATCTATCATATGACCTAACGATGTCTCCTTGTCGCTTGTTCTACGAAACATCGCTCATTAAGGGAGTCATTTTATTTTGCACGCTGTGGAAATTACTCGTTAAGACAGGTTTGACTGTATTAAGATAATAATAATTTGTCAAGAGTAATTATTAAGATATCTATTTGCTTCATTACCTTCACTTAATTAAAGTCTGCTTATAATCAAAATTATATAAAGCATAAATGCCTCTCAATAGTGCCATGCTTAGTGAATAGCAAACGGAATTTTTTTAAAAAATAATTAAATTAAAAATTATTATCAATAAATAATTAAAATGTTAATTAAGTGTTGAGGTGTGAAATTAAGTTAATTGTTTTATTTAAAGTAGGGCCTCTTAATGTAAACTACCGTAGGTCGTAAAATGTCTGAATCTGCTATTGACCACTCTTAATGTTCTTTGAATGCAGAACATCTTGCTGCAGATTTTAATACCTCTTAAAAACTAACTACAAATTAACATTTTCAAGAATTATTAAAAGGTGCAATTTTCCGTAAATTGTTAAATTTAAGTAATAGAATGCAATTTTAATTCTGATTTTTCATATGCAATAGAAGGGATATTCATTAATAAAACAAGAAGAGGGGACATCTCAAATTTTTTTCTAAACGATTTCTTGAATATCATACAATACTTGCATCTCTGACAAGCTACAACAACTTTAGAAATTAAATTTATAAGTCGACAAAAAGCTCAAACGTCGTGTACTTTTCTGGGGAAAAAAATGCATCTGATACCACCAACATACGTGTAAATGGCTCACGCTATTTCGTGAATATCTTTTAATAATATCTTACACAACAGCGAATCTGGAATATCTCAGCAGGTGATTTGAATAAATATTATGAGATTGATTTACGTTGCTTGACGTAATAAATGGCATGTAATAATTCAACTGCCAGCGGTAAAATAGAAAGCAACAATGTTGCGGCGACTGCTTTCGGGGAATGGGAAATGGAATCATTTTTTAATGCATGATGATCTTTATAAACTGACTTTCTATTAGGAAAATTAGGTAGCAGAATGGACTACTATGAAAAAAATCTTTCAAAATATTTAACAGGACAGACTGTTAAATCTAGAGCTACCTAATTTCAGATTTTGTTACTTTCGAGGTTCCAGATACTCAGTAAAAAAAAAAAAAAGAAAGAAAGAATTTTCATAAAATTTTTAATTAAAAATCGATTAAATTTTATTGTTTCTCTTTAATAACTTCGGAGCATATAATCATACAAAATATATCTGAACACTACTTTAAATTAAAGTAAAATTAACTTTCAGTGATGCTAATTTTATTTCTATACAGTTTTTCGCAAATTTTAATAAAACTTCCAAAATATTTTTAAGAGCATTTTAAAGATAGATGAATCAAGTCTAAAACTTGTTTCCCCGTGATTTGGGCGTCCCGGGTTCGAGTCCCGGTTTGGGCATCGTTGCTCTATCTGTGAGATGTGTGAATGTGCGCTCCTGTAAAAAGGGGTTGTGCAAGCGAATGAGTGATGCGTGAGTAGTCTAGTCGTACTCTTGACCCAAGTTGGCTCTACTATGAAAACAAGAGCCCCCCCCCCGGGCTTAAATCGCTGTCTTCGTAACAGCGGGCTTGTCCATGGCAAGTGCCATAAGAAACAACAGCAACAAGTCTAAACTTTTATCACGATACGATGACAAAGGTTTCAAATCTCCTCCTTCCTGTATCTCTCTCCACTTCAGACTGAAAAAAAAATCACATTTGAGATGAAATACTGTGCACTTAAATAGAAAATTTTGTCAAATTATTATATCTGAGCTAGTTTGTTCAGCATAATTAGAGTAAATTTTTACTATTATTTTTGTACTTCATGAAGTTTATTCATTTACATAGTTTATTCTCCCTCATCAAGATTTTTTTTCCTTTTTTTAATCCATATATATGTGCGTTGTTTTATTTTTGAGTAATGATCAATATAAATTATTATTATTATTATTTTACCAGGCGAAAATTTTTTTCTCTGCGCTATTTCTAACTAGCCGCCTTCGATGATCAGCTGGTTGGTCAATAATACTGGTTGCATTTAATTTCAATGAATTCCCTTTTGCATAGTTTGAGACTCATACTTTCCTCAATAACGCATTTTGAAGTAACAAATTGGGATGTTTATTAAAGCCATATTATTTAGATAGTTTTACACTAGTTCTTTTCATTGCGTACATGAAACTTCCTAATAAATTCAACTCCAAGGAATGGTGCCATTAAGAGTTTAACAGTTTGAGTAATCTGTTTCAAATTCACATTGTCTTTTGCTGAAATGTAATTTCACTTTCTGATTCTTCAAGAAATGCGCTGATATTAAACGGAATCTTTGAATCTTTCTCTTTAAGCTTTCCATAATTAAAAAAAATTAAGCAATTAAACTTTTGATGAAGCGAACAAAATAGTTCGAATTTCATTGCAATAATAAAATCGATTGTTGGAGATCATATAAAAAATAATTTAAAAAAATGTCAAAGTTCAAAAAATGTATTGCACGATATCTAGATAGAAAACATTCAAAAGTTTTTTTAAAAACCTTTAAGGTGTGTAAGGAGCATGTTTTGATGTTCCCTTTTCTAACATACGTTTTTAGCGCTAATTCAGAACAACCAGGATTTAGCAATAATTCAGAAATTTCAAAAAAAGGACCGAATGGATCTGAAAGGAAATTCTAATTGCTTTTTTATATACATCCAGTACATTTTTACCTTTTATATGACACCATATTCTAAGTCTAAGCCAAAACAATTCTTTGACTTTCTTTTTTTGAATAAGGTTCAAAATTGAATTTTTGGAACACTTATCTAAATATGAAAAAGATTTTTTATAAGGAAGGGAATAAAAATATTTATGCTTTGAGAACGCTTTTTACTTCCTAGCAAACGGAAAGAAAGTATTATAACTGTCAAAATTTTCAAAATCGAGGTTTTAATGAATTTTTAATTTTCAGATACCCTTAAGTCCAAAAACACATTTTTGGAATTATTTTTCTCTGTTTATGAACATGATTATTCAAAAATGCTTTGAGATAGATAAATGAAATTTGGTATGTGACCTTTATACCAAATTTGTTAATTCTACGGAGGAAGTTTGTTAATCCTGTAGTAGGGGTACAAATGAGCATGATAATTATTAAACGTAAAAAGCTAGATTGATAAGATTTGCTACATCTATAACTTAGATTGATATCCAGGTTAAAACCAAATCCACCAATGGATTGACCATCTATTGGGGGTGTATCTTTTGCACACATGTAAACGCGATAATTAAAAAAAATGTAACAACATAGGTAGGTGAATTCTGATTCACATTATTAGTATCTAAAATGCAGATTTTAATAGAATTTTGAACCAAATCTGTCTAAGGATTAATCTTCTGTCTATTTGCTTTTTCTCATTTCTTTAATACGAAAGAAATTCAAAGATTTAAATAAATGAAATTTAGTACATGATCTTGTAACTACAATTGTAATTCTATGTTAAATTTTGGTTTCAAATTGTGTATAAAAAGGCCTTTTAAAATACGCATTCGATTCGAACTTCTATTAATAATCACAAAAAAGAAAAGAAAAAAAAAATAGCCTAAGATCACAAACTTTAGATGCAGTAAAAGCGCTAAATCCAGGTCAAAGATCGATCTTTCATAACTAATGCCCTCAGTAGCATGCAGTTAAAACACAAGTGCAGATATTCTTTATTATAAAGGGAAGCGCACATTTCTCATATGTGCAAATAAAAGTCTGAACATTAATATGCTGACGACCTTATCCAAGTTTCACAATTTTGAACGAAAGGGGGAGGGAGAGAATATCATCTTCATTAGAAAGTGAGAGAAAGTTTAGAAATGGTGATTACCAATTTTAAAAAAATGGTAATAAAATAAAAGTTGCAAAATATTTATAAATGTTCATTATTTTTGACTAGATAATTTTCTTTTAAAAGATTCGGGGTTGCCTGTAGATTGAGCTTTTTCTAAAAATCGCAAACGAAAATATTAAAATATTTTATTCATATTATGCAAATAAAAATAATTATATTTTAAGAAAAATTGAAATAAGTATTTGTATAAATGCATTGCTGAAATATTTTTTCTGTAAGGAAAAAAAAATCATTTTTTTTAGCATTCAAAAGTAAAATTATTAAACAATTTTAATTAAAACAATTTTTAAATAAAAAAAGTTTTAAACATTTAATAAATTACTACGATCATATTTCTACAATTTTGAACTTTAATGAATTAAATATCTTTTTTTATTAAGGTGAACATAAAAATTATTTCAGACATGGCTTTTGCACTTAAGTCCAGGATTTTGAAAGATTGAATATAAAGCTGTAATTTATTTATTTTGCTAATAAAAATTTTGATAATACATTTCCTGAACATTTATAATTTTATAAAATCTTGTTAGTTATAATTCTACACTGATTCAAAATCTCATGAACGTATAAAATTTGTAAAAATAAATGTTGCAATTAATATAAAAAAATAAGTGATACTTGGCACCGATACTTTGAATATGCTCTCAACTCTATATTTCTGAACTCGGTAAAAAATAGCAAAATATTCTCTCATTATTTTAAATAGTTTAATTTACTGAAATTCTTCCAAAATTATTAAAATTCCACATTTTATTTGAAGATGTTTAAATTCTTACATGTAATGTAAGACTGTGCTGAATCCAATATATATATATAATGTTGATTTCCGCTTATTTTTCTTTTCTCAGAAATCTTTCATAATTAAAGAATTATTGTAGAATAATTATAATTTCCTAGATATCAATCTTTTAGTTGTATTTTTGAATTCTGTTAATATTATGATATATTTCTCTTTCAGTAAAACTTAGTAATAAAATAATTTAACATTCTATTCTGACAAATATCGTCTGCTGTGTATTATTTTGGAACTCTCACATTATGAGAATCCCATCGCTTCTGAAACTGCGGTTAGAAACTGATCTTCCAAACGTTTCTAATCCAAGGATTATTTACCACATTTAGCATCCAATTCCAGCGCTCTCTAAACAGACAACAGGTTAAATCTCCCAAGTAAACAAGAGGATTTGCTTTCTGTTGTGTACCGATGCTTGCCTATCTAAACTCGGGCTTCTAAGTCTTTTGAATTCTTGGCAATTAACAGAGGTCAGTCTAATCCCAATGCCTGCTGGAAACGATAAGAAAGTTTTCTGCAATGATTTGGCGGATTAAAGCGACGGAAATAACTAATTATGGAGTGGACAGTCGTGATGTCCAGTGGACGATGGCAGTGTGGGAGTACGAATTTAGGTATAAAAGGGTTCGTTTAGAATTCTCACTTTCAAGAAGCTTCCAGCTGAGAGATCTAACTTCCCAGTGATCTCAGGTAAGTCGATGCTATTTCGTATTCTTGCCTTTTTGTAATTAGTTGAAAGTCAGATAATTTTTGTCACTTCTTTATCACCTTTAATGTGAAAAAATTGTTTCTTTTGTGAGATTATAAATTTAATTCGTTGAGTTAAAGAAAAAGGTGAAAAGATTATCCACAGTTTTCCTGTCCATTCCAACATATTTAAATTAACTTTCATCTAGATTAATTTAATTTAAAGAAAATTATAAGTATTGTTTTTTTCCTTGATTAGTTTCAGCTTATGATGAAGTAATTTTCTTTATTGGTTGAAATTTTATTGAAGATATTTTTGGTATTTTCTTCCATACAGACCTTCCAATCAGAGTTATTTCTAACTTTTAAACCATTACTTTGAAATTTTCAACTTAATTCTATAGTATGAATATTATATCCAAATTAAAATAATTAGATTCCTAAACTTAGATCTAGCTTATGCAACTTTGTCCAGGCATAAGCTAGAGTCTGAATTCTAGCTTATGCCTGATTTTTTTTTTTGTAACGTTAGTTTTATAAAGTCTTTAAAATCCTGAATTGGTATTTATTTACTAATGAGTTTTTTTAAGTTTTTTTATTGGTGCAACGCAGCTGATGGCACATACCTTATTTACATCAATCTAATCCTTATTTACAATCAAAAATAAGTCAATTAAAGGCATTAACTTCTTAAAGCACTTTAATAACTGTAAAACATTTGTTTGAATGTTAAATGTTTCAAAACATTCCATTTATTTCTATAAAATTAATTTTATAGAAATTAATGGAGTTAAAATATGAATCTTTAATCTTTTATTATTTTATGATGTCTATTTTAATTATACGTCATATGTTGTTATTTCAGATATAAATCTAACATCTATTGATAAAAGAGCAGATAACAAATACAAAAAAGTTTTAGCTTTATAATTTTGAATTTTATACTATAAAGAATTTTAATGCAGATGGAATTTTATAAAAATAAAACTGGTTTTGTTTTACCTAGATGCAGAAAAATAAACCAGAGTAATCAAACACAAACACAAAATGTTTAGAAAAATACTTTGAAAATGGAAAAACAACAGCTACACATCAATTATTGGACAATATATTTCTTGTAAACAAAAGATTTAAAAAATCGGCGCTTTGATTAATTCTTTCAAATTTTTAATATTTAATGACACCCAGAATATGAATTTTGTTTAAAGAATATATTAATAAT
This sequence comes from Argiope bruennichi, assembly GCF_947563725.1. NCBI lineage: Eukaryota > Metazoa > Arthropoda > Arachnida > Araneae > Araneidae > Argiope > Argiope bruennichi. The sequence continues at coordinate 81,909,053 of NC_079155.1, forward strand.
ATATTTAATGGTTGTAACGTATATTTCGAACTATGTGTTTCCTCTTTAAAAAAAAGAAGGAAAATTAAGAAAAATTTACAAGATTTAAATTAATGTAAACATTGAATGAATTTAAAATACTGAAATCAACAAAAGTTCCATATTATCCTTTTTGTAATGTATGGGACATATATAATCCCACTATTTCATAGATTAAAAGTTAGTATAAATAAAAAAACAACATTTTTTTAAAAATTATAAAACTATTTATTCACTTGTAATAAAACAACACATTCCTCTATGAATGATAAAAATTCATTGTGCTACAAAATACGCCCACTTTAATCACAGCAGCACACGCAATTAATTGATGCGTTTTGATTTGCATAAATTTTTTTCATTTATTTATACATTTAAAGTTGATGGCATACACTGCCAACAGAATAAACATCTACAAATAAAATATTAAACTGTCTGACTATGAATAACTTCAACTTTTTGGGGTGGATTAAAATATATCTTACCATTCATAAAAAGCTAATCAAATGATGGGGCAGTTTTTAACCTAGCTAGCACCAAAAGTAAAATGTCGATAAAGATACACATTCTATCAGAGACATTGGTTTAATTCTGATTTTCGTTTATTTGAAATAGTTTTTTTTTGTGGGAGTTGTTGGATTGGCCTTCAATTAGAAACCAACCATTCTATTAATTATATATTGATTTTAAAAACTGTACTGAAATATGAATAATTTATCATAAAGCTGAACAAGATTGCTTATAATCCAATTATTAATGTTATGAAAAAGCAGCTTACAGAATATTTTCTTTTTCATGTGTTATTTCTTTTAAATAAGGTGAGCTATCTTTTAAAGAAACTATGTGAATTTTCGAAGTATATAATTTGTACACTTTTAATATATCTCGATAATTATTTAAATTAACTGGAAGTAAAATAGTAATTTAAGATAGAATTTAATCATTATAATTAATAATAGTATATAGAAATGTATATACAATTAATGTATATATAAAATAATAATAAATGTATATATAAATGTATTATAATAAATAAAAATTATACATAAAAATAAATAATAATGCATAGTTAATTATTTTTAAACCGAAATAAAAATACTGTTTCGTGCAAATTATAATAAAACAGTTTAGTTAAAATAAATAACAACTACACAAAACTCGACATTCAAATAATTTTTCTTATTTCACACTGTTGCCATTCACATAAAACCATAAATCTTTTTTTTTCGTTACAAAAATCGCTTCAATACAAAGCTGAGTTGTTTCATTTAATATTATAAACTTCTTAGAAACTTTGAAATTATTTGGATTTATTTAAATATATTCATTTTAGATTACATCTCGTGGTAATGATATGGTTGTTAAAGTCGCGACAATGATAGATTATAATAGAGGAAAAATTATTTATAAAAGTAAATTAATAATTATGTAAAATTTATTATTTCTAAAACGAAATAAAGATACAATCATAATGATAGGTTGTTAAAAACCATGCATATTTACTGTCGTTTTTCCCATTAAAGATATTTTTTGTTCTATCAGTGTTATATTTTTGAAAAAAAAAATATTTTTATTCAAAGATTTCTCAAAAATGCTTTGAATTTTTATTTCACAGCTAGCTTCAAAATGAGAAAAAAGATGAATATTATACTGTGGATGGGAATTTTCCTGATCGCCATCGAGTCAGGTGGATGCGATTTATCTTACTTTCGCGAAAGAAGTATTAGAGATACAGGTAGGAGAGTTATGAAGTTTGAAACTTCAGACCGAATTAATAGATACAGAATGTTAGACAAAAGGACATTTCCTCTAGAAAAATCTTTTACACTTGAAATTGATACTGATACAAAGGCAACTGATTCTGAATCTGGATCAATGATTATACGTAAGGTAACAAGAGAAACATTTCAGATATCTAAATTTTCTGATAAGAAGGATAGAAGTAGAAGGAATTCCATGAAAGAACGAAGTACAAGCAAATCTGTGATAAAATCATTACTCGACATGGGCAATGATATTCAATTATCGAAGATGTTAGCTTTAAGTGATGAGTCTTCACTGAAAGCAAATGAACCAACTCGAATTAGGCGTGACATTACGATGCAGCGAAGATTATCGAATGAAAGAAAACATCGATTATCAGAAGAAAATCGAATTAATCGATTTAGAGGAAATAGAAAATCGAGTAGGTTGAATATCAGATGGGAAAACAACAACGACGAGACAATGACGAAAATACGTTTCCGGGATTCCGAGGTTAGAAAAACAGTTAGATTAGCAAAATGGGAAACAACAGATTTCAGTATTCCTTCAATTGGTATTTTCCGTAGACAAACTCGCCTAGGTGTTTCAAAACAGTTTTCTTTTAAAGATCGAGTTAGAAATAATATTCGACAAGAAACGAACGGTGCTGAGGGATTTATTCGAAAAGACAGGTATAACACAAGGAATTTATCGAATATAAAACTTACCGAACTTTCAACAGAACGGAATACAGAGAGTAAATTACAAAAACCAAGATATGAGCGTCATTTATTAGTTCCTAAGAGAGAACTGAAAATACCATCAGAGGAAGTCAGAGTTAAGACGAACATTGGTAAACGATCTCGGAAAAGTATCAGGACAAACGATATTAAATATGGAAATATGGAGGAAACAGTAAACGAGCAAAAAAGTGGTAGAGGATTAAAAAGAACACTCGACCAACGATTAGATTCTAGTCGACGTCAGTTCATCGAAGCTGTAGTAAAACATCGGCAAAATCGAATGGCTTTGTTCGAGTCTGGAAGAATCAGAAATCAATTACAAACAACAAGAAACGGACGTAATTATGGCATAGAAAGTTCTAATGGAATGCAAAACAGGCAGAGAACAGACATTCTAGGTTTTAATCGAAGAAATAAGGATGCTTCCTCTAGAAAAATTGCAGCTTCGGGCGAAGTACGAGAATATAACAATCAAGATAAACAGACCAGAAGAAACGAACGAAATTTTCGCATAGAACATTCTGAAAGAATTCGAAACAGGCAAAGAACAGACGTCCTGAATCCCAGCAGGAAATATAGGGAAGTTTCAACTAGAACTATTGCAACTGCATTTCAAGCACTTGAAACTGATAATTCGAATAGGAAATTAAGAACTTGCGATCTAAATTCGAATCGTCACATTGACAAACGATTTTCACGACTGACAGCTAATGAATTTACAAGCGAAAGTATTCATTTCAAAAGAGAAATTAAACTTTCAAATAAAAATAGGCAATCCATGATGCGGGCTGGCAACAAAGAAAATATTCCGTATGACTTACCAACTCGTGGCAGAAGTATGCGAATTCAAGATAGAGCAAAGAATATTCTCAATAATAAAATGAGTAGAACTACAGAGAATGAACTTGAACGCAAACAACGGAATGTTCGTTCAGATGAAAGGCTTTCAACCCATTTTCGATCTCAGATCAATAACGAACTATCTGTTTCGAAACTTCATGATACTCGAAGTAGAAACGGAAACATAAGGATAAGAAACAACAGAGAAAACAATATGGAAGCTAGACGATCTATCATGAAACTGGCAACACCTCTGAGTGGACGTTTTGTTAAGTCACTGGATGATGTCAGAACCTCAGTAAATAATGATATCACTAATATTAGAAAGATAGTTACTAGTTCATCAAGATTGAAAGAAAACATACAGATGGTAAGACTGCATGACAAAAAATTTAGATCTATTATCATGAATATGCTCAATTCAAATAAAAGAACCGCATCAAACCAACGTTCAGAACAAAGGATCGAAAACATACATATGAGCAAAAGAAATGATGGACGTATCCGAAAAGAGCTAATAAGTTACAGAATTTCTGATTTCCATAATAGAAGATCTGAACACCGAATAAACGGAGATCGAAGTTTTAGAAGTCATAGAACCAGAGATGAATTTAAACCATCGAAACTCAGAATTTCTTCTGATTTGATGAGAGAATTATCATTTCGAAAAGCAGAACAAATACGAAAAGAATTAGGTCGTCGAGATAGTGATCGCCAGCAGCGAAGAATCGCTGTTCGATCATCACCCATGCATCTCATTTTCACTTCTAAACTTCATTCTACAGCAACGAATTCCACATCTAAGGATAATGGTTATGGTTACTCTGTTACGAAATTTCGAGAAACAGTTTCTTCGAAAAAGTCCACTGTCTTCTTAGGTCGTATTGCGGTAAGTTAAATTTTTCAGTTTTATGCTTCTTTTACCATTCTTTAAAAAATTATTAATAGGATAAAAAGAAATAAAATATAAGAAAAAAATAAAAGAAAAAACATCTACATTTCCGGAGCATGCAGATGAATATTTTCATGCAAACTATTGATTCAGGGATCGCTTTGGAACAAGCGAATAAGGCTGAACATTAATATCCGATACCAGTTGCTGCTTTGGCAAAACTTATTGGCATTAATACTACAAAACATCACATGCTATGAATCTCCATAGGCAGTATCGTCTTTGAATTGTCATTACATCCCCCCAAATATCATTTGTCCAGAACAAATGCCTTTATTTATATACTCTTCTTAGATAGATGCTCTCACAACCAAGAACGCCCGATTCTGTACAATTTTGAGACTATTTTCAGTCAAACACTATGATCTTCTTTTGCCATTTGGTAATGTCTCGTTTGTAAGTCTTTCCACAATTATACTGCTGTCTAATCTCGAGGTTTCTCTTCACATTTATATTTCTCTACGAGCTCCTTCTTAAATATATTCAGAGAGTTTTGAAGACAGGTGGTCTACTGAATAGGCTAGCTATAAATGTTATTTATAATGACATGTTTATTAATGATCTTTGATATTTATGCCACCAATTTAATGCTATAATTCTAGAAGCTCATTCTTAACATAAAAGTTGAGTAATTATAAATTTGAAAGAATATTATACATTTTATTAAGTGAATACATGTATGTATTATAAATTTTCTTGGTAATAAGTGTCTAATATAATAATAATCCCTTATAAAGATAAATTAAGAACTAACTGTCTTGTCTTCCGAATAATTCTTTTAAGTAACAAATTTTCGATAAGGAATTTGTTTTGTAATAAGGCTTTGAGAGTAAATATTACTATGTTTCTGCAATTAAATATAATTGAATGAATATAGAAAGCTTTATTTTAAGAATGATATTTTTTTCACAGAAGTTGAATAGATCAGTTGCTGCACCAAAGTCTTCGTCTTCCAATAAGTCTTTCATGGAATTTTATGAATATATATCTGAGAAGTAAGTATGGATACTTTTTTTATATTCTTTCAGTTTTTAATATATATTTTAAGCTGAAGCTGCAGAAAATTCGTATTTTACAAGCATTTATTTTATGGTTTTATGGATTAAGATAAAAAATGATTTCATTGAATCATTAATATTATTGTGCTTCTGATATTAATGAATATTTGAAATTTTTTTATAATTTTTAAAATTATTTTATACAGTTTGTTAAAACAAGATTTCAGTTATATTAAATATAATTTTGTAGAATTTATTTTATTAAATAAAAAGACTATTCCTATATTATCCTTATAAATTAACGAAATCAAGATATATGCATTCAATAATTTATTCTAAACAGATAATAAAAAAACTATTAGAATGAAAATAAATAAAGCATTTTGAAGAGAAAAAAAGCTCTTCTTTCTTCAAAATGAAATACCAAAAGATTGCAAAAAATTACTTTAATTTGAACTAAAAATGCTATTTTTAATTAAGGTATCATTAACAAATACTTTACGGTATCATTTTTAAATCTTTGATTATGTGGTGATCCTGTTTTCATCAAGATGACGTCACAGTTTAAGTTGCATGCTCGTTCCAGTGGATTAATTGTGCGACGCACGAGCCAACCGTATATTTTTAAAATAACATTTTTATTTAACGAAAGCATTAAGAAGTAATTTTTTTGCTAGTTATTGGAATACATATGAAATAGATATAAATCTCTCGTGAATACACACACACACACACACACACACACACACACACACACACACACACACACACACACACACACACACACACACACACACACACACACACACACACACACACAATTGGCTTAATCTACTGGCATGAGCACACGCAACTTAAATTGCGACGTCATTTTGATGAAAGCAGGATCATCACAGTACTCCCCCTTCTCCCCTGATTTCCAACCAGTTGCATAATATCCTCGAAATGTGAGCAAGAAAAAGTTCAACGAATGTTATAGTCATTTTAGACTTTGTTATAAACACTGATACATTTAGATGTTGAACTTTGTTAATTTACTTAAAAATTAAAATTATTTGATTTAATTTACTTAAAAGTTGTTTGTTTGGAAAGATCAGATACTTGCCTTGCTTCTGGCCACTCGGAAAGATTGAATTGCCGCAGGTCTGTAATATAACATAGTTATCGGCGAACTACGCACAGATCTCTCACTAAGGAGGTGCATCGGTGGAAGACCCTTTAACCAGGTAATATCACCATTGCTATACGCCGAGGATAAACGAGAACCGACTTATTTAGTTTGCCCACTTCCTATCCACATACTCGTGGTCTACACCGCAATAATATTGAGTAAAAAAAACAAAACAAATGGAAGCTTCTGTCATAGCTTCCGGGAATACTAAAACACTGTGATTCCAGTTGCCGATACGCCACTGTATGTAATATAATAATTGCATTTAAATTTTCTTTTAAGTTATTAAAATTTCATTTCATTTCAGACGCAGGAGCTTTATTTCTCTGATCCTGAATGTGATGCTCGGATTGGCTGTTATTGTCTTCTCTTCCGATGATAAGAATAAAGGTTTCATCCCACGTCGTTTGACACCATTCGTCGATGGTTTCTTGAAATACACTACAGTTATTTGAAAGAGTTTTTAAAACCCTATTCTGTAATTAGCTCTTCGAAATATATTTAATTTAGTCATAAACGTGATTGTGTGAAGCATCTGTTAACAAATATGTGATAATATATGTATCTTGTGGTTGATAGTAGTGATATTTGTTTCATGTAGGCAACAGAAAGTGATATTTATTCATTATTAATGTAGTATATGTATCATATAGACAATGCAGAATGAGAAATAAATAGTCTAGCAGCAGAGTAAAATGTCTATTTATTTTTCTTTTATTTTAATTACTTACACGATGGTTATCTGCAAGTTATTAGCAGCTTACAGAGGTTAAAAATTGATTGTTTCATTATTTACATGATTCAAAAGTACATTACACTCCCGAGTATCCGGTCTAATGTGGCAGAAGGGCAGCCGGATAACAAAAAAGCCCAATAGGCCGGAGTGTTATGAATCCCTTTCTTTGCACACCAATGCCAGGAGACAACGTTTTTGTACCAAAACTCACTGTTATAATATATATTTTCTCACTTATTATTGAGTACTAAGCCCTCCATTTATCGCAAGCCACGTAGAAAGTGAACGCGGCCGCGGTCCGGTGAATCATAGAAGTCGTCACAGGTAACGTGTCGTGTTAACCCTTTCTAGGGCCGTGGGAAGTATGCTTTCCACCAAATTTATCAATCTTTGTATGAAATTATGTAGGTTGGCATAAGTTCTGACACATTTTTTTAGTAAGTCAGAAACTTAGATGCTTCAGTTCTTTATCTCAGACAAAATGATATGTCTTGATTTGTTATTTAATTATTAATGAACCAAATGAATTAATTAATCAAATTAAATTTAACTAGTAAGCTAAATGAATCCCTTTTCTTATTCTAATTTCAAGCCTAAAAATATTTTAACATATTACGACAAGAAAAAAATGGGTCCTTTAAAGGGTTAAAACAGTACCTCTGTACTGATATATGTTTATATATTGCACTACACGTTTCAAGAATTTATGAGAGAAAAAATAAGTTAAAGGATATAAACTGTTCCAATTTTAACATGAATTCTGTGATGCCTAACTTAAATGCAGGAAACATTAAAAAAAAAAAAAAAAAAAAAAAAAACCATCAATGTAAATTGTAGGCCTAATTCTTAAGTAAATTGACTCAAATTGATTTTATTTTACACTGATAAATGATTATACAGATATGAAAAAGTAACCTGTAAGATAAAAGTCAAAAATTACAAATTTTTAATTTTTGAAAAACTAGGCCGGATAATCGCGAATCGGACACTCGGAAGTATATTGTATAAATATTGGTAAGGAATTTCAAAGATTCAATTATAAAAAATTAAATGCTATTGAATGACATTTTTTTATATATATGTTTAACTAAAGTGAAGAATAATTTAAACTGATCCATCGAATTATTACCCCGACTAGATAGCTTGATAACCTAGATTTGTTTAAGTCTGCAGAAATATCTGTAATCTAAATGTTTCTAACGCAAAAATTTCAAACATTGACACTTGCAACACTGATTGCTTTTTTTTTGTATCTGCTTACAAATGTAATAGCTTACAAAGGTGCTAAGGCTGAAATTATAATTTATAAAGAGCAGAATATTATCTTTTTTTTAACATCAGATTATTTACAAATATGCAAGACCTATGAATTTCAGAGCCTTGATCTAATTGAATCTTTTCTGTTCATCAGACAACTGTGAGAATTCATTAGAATACAAATCTTAGAAAATTGTTAAAGGAAAGAAAGCATTAATTTCTGGCAGAATATCGTAAATTTAAGAAGCCCTCTCAATTTTATTTCCAACACCAAATTTATGGAAGGCATCCAGTCTCATTGAACTGTATTGTTACAACTGCATAAATATTTTTATACTTTATTCCGAATAAAGATATAAAAGCATGATTTATTAATGAAAAATTAAAGTTAAAATTGGTGATATTTTTATGGCTAAAAAATGTCCCACGGGGGGAGGCACCTCGTAATAGAGGAAGAGAAGCTTCCGGTATGGTGGTTGTTTCTCACTACCCTAGTGGGTACACAAAAAGGTGGGGGTCAGGCTCCTCCCTTCGATGACGGGACGTACTTCCTAAGGGAAAAGCTGTACAGTGGCCAGTGATGGCCTTTAGGACTCAACCGTAGTACCCGCCAGTGTTGCTGTTGCGGAGATCCGGTCATTCAGATTTTTCCGTGTGCCTTCGGGAGGGTCTAATTAGCCAATTTGTCATTATGGCTTAAAAAATATCATCAATTATTTATATCATTTATAAAAGTAAGAAAAAAATATGATTTATATTTGCAACAAAGAATGGACCATAAATAAATTCATTAACATTTATGGTCTACCGTGGAAAGCAATGACAAAAATGTTTTCTTGAATCTATGGAAAAGAATGACAACGTATATTGATAAGTTAGACAATATAACAACAGTTTCAAAAAGTGCTATGTAGTTGTCATAAGAGATAATAATACTTTATTGCGTTTGTATTTGAAAAAAGTAAAAATATTAAGGAATTTTAAGAGTAGCATTTTTTTAATTGAAATTATTTGCTAACATTATTGAAAAATTACAATAAAAAATCATATACAAGTCATTGACAGAAAGATTTCTAGAAATTATGTTCAAATACCTTTTTATCGAATATCAACGAAGAAAATAAATTTACCAAAAGGCATGATCAATCAAGAAAAAAAAATTCAACGCCAAATTAAATTTAATTAATAAGAGAAAAGCAACATTTTCCTGAACCTGAATTTCCAAATTTTTTTAATAGATTTCATAAAAAAAAATTAATTAAACATTTTTTTTTTTCAAAAAATTTACTAGCAGGAGTGGTCTTCCCGAAACTTTCTCGTATAATCTCGAATAAACTTGTCACCCACCCCTATATTAACTAGTATGTCAACAAAGGCTTGCCTTGTCCAACCGTCAATCATTGTCAAAAACAAGGCCACCGGCACATCATCATCAATTACTCTACCAAAGGAGCGAAAATCCCAATTTTGTTCTATATTTGTATCAATATCATTTACCAATCTCGGTACAAATACAAGAACCCAGTGCAAAGTTTCATTCGCCATTTACCTACTATATCGGTTACATAATATCAAATACTATCGAGTATCAATAACAAACTGTATCTAATACAGCAAAACCGAATATCAACCCAACTCTAATGTGCGTCTCCTTTTTTTCGATTTTCGCATTTAGTGATCCTAAATATGTTCATTTTGTGCTTCGTAACGTGATATTCATAAGCTGAGAATGTATTGTAGTGAATAGCTTATAAGCCAGTTAAACAACTACGCTACCCGAGCAATTGCTTTTGCATCGTGGTCATGTTACTGGACTGCGAACCACAAGGTCCCAGGTTCTATCTTCGCGCTTCTCAAACTGCTAAAGCATCTTGGATATCTTCCTTTTTATGGGTAAAAGACCACATATCAAATTTCATATATCAAATCGCAGCATTCAAGTATTCGCGATTACACAGACTAAAAAAATTGTCTCTCTTTTAACAAATTTGACCCAAAATTTAATACACATATTCTATCGATAAATATGTGTATTAAATTTTGGGTCACTATCACTAAATATGTATACCTAATTTTATCCATATCCCTTTTTGAATTATCATATTCATATGCATACAGGAAAATAGACAAATTTTTCGTTGTTGAATTTCCTCCAAATCTTGATAGAAATGTATAACTTTAAACTAGAAACCAAATTTCGTCGCTTTAGCTCAATGCGTTTTTGAGATGTCGTACTGATATAATTCCAAAAATGCACTTTTCTCTCTAAAGAAGGTTTGGATTGTAAAGATGAGTTAAAAATGTTAAGATGCGTTAAAAGTCGAATTTTTTTAAAAAAACTATTCTAATAATTCTTTGTACATGAGCGGTACGTGACGAGCGCGGACAGAACCTGGGACCTTGCGTTTCGCAACGCAGTAACATGACCACAATACAAAAGCAATCGCTCGTGTAGCGTAGCTGTTAACTGGCTTATAAGCTTTCACCACAACATGCTACTAATGGAAAAAGGTAAATCAGTGGGAATGATCTCAAAACTTTCTAACCTACTCTTTAATAAAGGTGTTATCCCCCAAATAAACAAGGGATAAGGCCGCGAATACTTTGAATGGAATTGGCGAATAACAATTAGGAAATAAAAGTTTTGTGGCGAATCATTTTAATTGAATCTATCGTGCAATATTCTGTGATTTTATTTTGGGCGATTAATCCCTGGCTTGTGGTTAATACACATAAAAAAAATCGAATGTGTATTTGGGACACCTTTTTCTGACTGATCGAAATCAAGATTTGATACAAAACACAAGATCAGTCAGATATTGATAGTCACAAGATCACATGCCAATTTGATTATTTTAAGTATTTGAATAATTGAATTTTCATGAACGAAAAAATGTAAACAGATAAACAACCTATTAATTTGGTGGATTTGATTCCAAATTTAATATATATCCTCATTTAAGATATTAAATCTGTGTACTGAATTGTTTTTCTAGTTTTTATGTTTTGTTGTTATTAAGTTAACTTGTGTTCAAACAGTCCGAGAGACAAACTGCACGTGAATGGATTTCTTTGAAAATTCAATAGAAATATACAAATGTTGTGCAAATGTGTATACTAAGTTTCACCCGTCTAGCTCTAAGCGTTTTTGAGTTAATGTCTTTAAAGACGGAATGAGGGACAGACCAACAGATTTAATTCCAAAAATGTGATTTCGTATAAGAGAAAGTAAGAAAGTAAAAAAAAAAAAAAAACAATAAAATGTTTTGTAGAATAAAAAAAAAGTATAATTAAGCGTTATTCTAGACTTTTTTGGTTAGTTTATAAAACAAAAGACAGTACAAAAAATAACAACTTTTCTGATAATCTATGTGATGTAAATATTATAGATTTTCAAAGTAAAATTAATACTGGAGCTTCAGGCAATTTTAATTCGATAATCGAGATCGTGTGCAGTATTCTCAAAATGACAAATATACTTTGTAAGGGTGGAAAGGCGTAGAAAAAGGAAAACATTTCCTGTCATTTATCCTATGACGTCAAAAATGATGACCATCTGCTCCCGGAGTGAAGGCAGATGTCCAGCGCCAATGGATTATCTGTGGACGAGTTGAACCTCTGCATAGGTGAGAATTTTTGTTTCTTTCTGCTTCTAAAAAGATTTCACTGCTAAAGGTTTGTTTAGTTGAATTTGTATTTTGATTGTTATGTTGCAATCTTTTTTAAATTTAAGAAAATAATTTGTTTTAAAATTTATTTTTAGGATAGAACAAATGTTTGATAAAAATTCAATCTTTTTAAACGTGAATATGAGAAATCGATAACTAGCAGAAGGGTTAAATATTGACTTTGGAGTGAATTTGGTCTGAATTCAAATTAAGTTATTTGGAAAATTTATCTTTTTTTAAAAAAAAAATTATATTTTGTTATTTGTGTTTTAAAGTTTCCATTAAATTACTACAGCTGCATTAGAAACATGCGAGAAACAAAATTGTGAAAATTATTTTTAGCAATTTCATACTTGAAAATTATAAAATAAATTTTATGACTTTGTTGTAACAAAATCTCAGTTTAGTGATCATAACATGATATAAATACCTAATAGAAAATAGAAAGGCACATTTTTGGGGGAATCAGAAAGATTTATACCATTTCATGCATTTCAAAAATAATTTGAATTTGACTTATTAACTTTATATATTAATATCTTAATACTAAATAATGAATAACAATAATAATTTTTTAAAACAGTTTAAGTAAAGTTTGGAGATACAAAGATTTTTCGTTTATTAAATATACGAAAGATTAGAATAGATATATCATTTTGAAAACTTGACAAGTAAGAAAAGAAATCAAAACAACAAATTCTATTTCTTTTTTTATTACTAAATTACGCGATAATTTAATTTAAAATAAAGATAATTTCTCAAAATTATTTCTTCTATTTGTAAAGAAACAAAACGGTGTTCTTATATTGAAATTTAACTTACAGAAACTCCAAATGAGTTAAAAGTGTATTTAATCTGTATAACAGATTAAATGCAGCTTAAATTTTTAAATTTGTATCATAGATTAAAGAAAAGGAATCATTTATACAATCCAAATGAATAATTTCCTGAAACTCTCGTTTTGTAATTTGAAATATAAATTAGGAATTTGAAATCCAAGCCTTTGTTGTATTTCAGAGTTGCAGAATTGAAAACGAATCCTTCATGTGAAGATTAGTGAACAATCCGCCTCAGAGGTACTGTACTGTATTTATTTTTAAACTAGCCGCCTTTGACAAGTAGTTCAGTCGCCGGGATAAATGACCACTGAGAATTTCAGTTAAATATTTTATTTAACTAAATTGTAATGACTTCCGCTGAAAAATATTTGTGAATTTCAGATTTTGGTAGATTCATAACCCGCATCATATTGCCTGTTATTGCCTTATACTGTTCTATTCAATGTGCTATACATTTCTCTAATTTTCTATCTTTATCTTTATACTTTAAATTATGTCATACATTATAACATTTCAACTCGATTAAAATTTTTTAGTTGAATTTATAGTGCAATATGTTCTCAAGACTGAATGGATCATTTCATTGGATATTAGAGAAAACAACATAATTAAGGAGTTAAGCATTATGTATTTAGTAGTTCTAAATTAGCAAATTTTATTTCCTTTTTTCAGTAAATATTAAAATTTGATGAATCTCGGCAAAGAAATAACATTTAAGGAGGGAAAAAGAAACAAAATGGAAAGGGACAGCGATAAATGTATACACAGAAAAAGATCTTTTTCCGATTATTTTTCTTAGATTGGATGGTTCCCATTTTTGATGTATAAACGTCATTTCTCCTTCCACATTAGGCAGTTTTGAGTCAATTCGAACTATTGAGCAACTACATCATCGCTTAATAACTCCAAATGTTATTTTGGTTTGTGTTGAGATAGCATGTAAGAGGCATAGATTTTCATGACAAATTATACGTGATTATCAAAAGATTTTTTCTTTTGATTACATCAAATCAAAAGAAAAAATCTTTTGATAATCACGTATAATTACATCAAATCATTAATATTTTGGAGGGGAAATATATTAGCAAATGTTGTAAATAAGAAAAATATTTATTTATTACTAGCCGTCTTTGGCGACCAGCTGGTTCACCAATCTTAATGTTCGTTTAAATTTTAATAATTAAATATTTTACACAATTCCTACTTTAATAGATTCTTCATCAAAATATTTTAAAACTTCAAATTTTGATAGTCATATCATCCACTCATAATATTATAAAGGCCTTCAGTCATAACGTAATATGTATCTCTCTAATTTTCTGTTAGCTCCCGTAGAATTTATGCTTTAAATTAAAGTGGAAAGAATTAATCTACAATTAATATAATAATATTTTTTACTGTAACAAAGCATTTTTTTATAATATGATTACGGATAACAGAGTCACCGAGAGTTTAAACTTTATGGGCACTAAAGAATATCTTTCTTAATTTATGTAATATCTCAAGAATTTGTCAACAAAATTTTCTCAGAAACATCATGAACAGATCGATTAATTAACAATGTTTCATTTTAAATGCATCAAACAGTAAGAAAATAAAATGAATCGTTTAAAATAATCGGTCGAAAACAGGTTTAAAAAAACTACTTAGAAAACGATGTACTTAAAACTATAAGCATATACAAAAAATATATAACTAACATAAATACAATTTAATTACAAAAGTATGTAACTAACCTAAAAATAATTTAAATCAAGAATCATCCGTTGATAATATTGTCAACAATCAGAACACAATGCGCATGCTTGAATTTTCAACGCCAGTTATGGTAACGCAAATGCGTGAATTTTTCTACGCCAGTTGGGGTAACGCTATGCAGATTAGACATTTTTAATTTCCTTTATTCTGTGTTATTTTAATTCAAAAGTACTTCAGAATGAATCTGAAAGATCGATTAATTAACAATGTTTAATTTTAAATGCATAAAACATTAAGAAAATAAACAGAATCGTTTGAAATAATCGGCTGAAAAATGTTAATCCTTGCCTCATTATTGTTGGGGGGAAAAAAAACTGAAGTCTTACTCATTTGGCGGTAGGGAAAATGGAAGATTTTTTGGCGGGAAAGTTAGTTTTTAATTAATAATTAAAATTCTAATTAAAAATTCAAAAAAGGGACCCCAGGTGCACATTCCCGACCTCTAAGGTATACATGTACCAAATTTGGTAGCTGTAGGTGAAATGGCCTGGCCTGTAGAACGCCAACACACACACACACACACACACACACACACACACACACACACACACACACACACACACATTGAGCTTTATATAAGTATAGATTATTTTATTTATTAATTTTTTTTTTGCTAACCGTCTAAAAATTAATTCGAGCTTTTGACTAATTTCCACTTTGGTGCTGTTTTTGATTTTAAGAAATACAATTTTGGAACTATGGAATTTAGGACACGATAACTCAAAGCATTCTGAGTTAGACTATTGAAATTCGCTGGGTGATATTTGTACAACCATGTAGATTTCTATAAAATTTGCAAGAAGCCGATTCACTGGAAGTCTTCTGCCTATCTGTTCATGCTCAAGTGAATACAATAATTTATAAATTGTAAAGAATCGGAAAAAAAATTTCAGCTCACAGTTCTAGCATTTAATCTGTAGGATCATATCAAATCTTGAAAGGAATTTGTTAAAGGATTGGTTGTTCGTTGTCTTGTAAATTGTAAGCCTGTAAACACGATAACTCAAAAATAAAATGATTTAAATAAATGAAATTGATATGTGACCTTATTAAAATTGAAATCAAGTCTCAAATTTTGGTTTCAATTTATTCGACTAAAAAATCACCTAAATGTAGACTGTAGAGGGACGAGACCCCACCATTGCCCATGATATTTAAAATTATTTCATTTTAAAGCATAGAAATTAGTTCGAAACTCCCTTTTTTCACGTAAATGAAATAATTGTTTTCTTGATATATATATATATATATATATATATATATATATATATATATATATATATATATATATATATATATATATATATATATATATATATATATATCAAAAAATTCAAATTCTTCTTTGCAAATCTTTTGGGAAAAAAGTTTTATAGATATTTTCTAGAGCGATTTTATGTTTGCACAATGAATATTTTACATTCATTATATGACATTGCATCAAGTGTAATATCCTATTTTAAATATAACTCATAACACAATTTTCGATGCAAATAAATTCTCTAAATAGTATATTAAATCGTTAACTAAGTCATCTTATAAATTTGATTTTAAATTGAAATTTTAATAACCAACAAAAATTCAAATAATGCAACTTAAAAATACAATGAAAACTTTATCATTAGTAGTTGTTGGTCTCAAAAGATTATTAAAAAAATTCAGTCATTTATAAAAAAAAAAAAGAAATTTTAACATTCACAAAGAACTTAACAAAAATAGGTTATTTGTGAGAAATAAAATTAATAAACTTTTAAGTACAAAATAAAACATCGTTAGCTTATAATTTTATGAGCAAATCTACTGTAAATAAAAAATGTTGAAAATAATTTTCGTGTCTTTTCTGTTCATTTTGCAAATTATCTAAGAATTTATTATTTGTATATAATTGGGAGCTTATTGTTAATTATGAATATCATTTTAGATTTAAAGTAATATCAATAATTAAATTAATAAAATATTTAATGATGAATAAATAATTTCAAAAATTAATTTATTTTGTTTTACAGATGTCTCTAAACGCTGCTGATCATATCGAAAGAAATGTTCAATAACTTCCAATCTGTGATTGTCCTTAAAAGTTAATGCTGTCGTCTTCTTCGCTGCTATAATGAACTCAACTTCTAACGAAACCCTCTCTTGTGATGTTTATCAATCGGGTGGAATTCGAATATCCATCAACGCAACACTAATTCTTGTCATCATTATAGGCGGAGTTGGAAATTCTTTGCTGACTATTCTTGTCCTCCGCAACACAGAAATGCATTCCATCATCAATGTGTTGCTGGCTCTCATGTCAGTATCTGATGCTGCCCTCTCCATTATTTGTGCGCCACTGGATCTAATTACTGTCATAAATCACGAATGGATATTTGGAACTCACATGTGCTGTGTACACGCTTTTCTGTTATCAGTACTAGTAGTACAAAACGTTGTAATATTGGTGATAATTAGCATAGATAGGTATTATATATTAATTCATAAAGAGACCCATCTTTACGGATGCAGACCGACTTGGTTGATATGTGGCTGTCTGACATTTTCCATAGTTGTTTCTAGTCCTCCATTATTTGGTGTGGGGCAATTCACATTTGTAAACGAGCATTGCGGTCCATTTCAAGATCAAGGCATTGGCGATGTCATTTATTATGGACTATTTTCAAGCTTTCTTTTCGTATTGCCCTGTGGTCTTTTACTGTTAGCTTACGTACATATTATTTTTACCCTCAAGAAAAAATCTTGCAAGATCCTCCCAGAAGGCCACTCAGCCACATGCAATCAGTTTCTCAAGAGCCATTACGACATTGATGTTCGCTTCAAACAGAAGACTTTTCCAACCATCATTTGCCTTTATGTGGCTGCTATGACTTTTAAATTACCACTCGCAATTACATTGTTAGTGAAAAGTGTCACAAGGTCCATTAGATGTCCAGCCTCTCTACGGATAGTTGTTCTAGCTTACGTCAATTGTGCAGTTAATCCTTTCATCTACGCGTTTAAGATATCGAAGTATTGGATGGCCTTGACTGGTAAACTTGAAACTGTGAAGAATCGAGTGAATAGTTTGCGTTCAAATAGAAGGAGTAATCCCCAGAATGTGTACCAAATATCTAGACCATCAACCAGTTCTGTAATATAAATGCAGGACTTGTTTAGAAGTATTGAATATCAAATATCATTGAGCCATGTATACCATGCCCTCAACTCCAAAAAAAAAATCATCTCAGGAATAGTTGCGTTTTATTAACAATTGACCTACTCGACATTATGATCAAATTTGAAAGACATATCTTATTGATAGCGATTTATTCCTCTTATATTCCTCGTATCTAATGATGAGGTGCCGCATTTCATCATCAAACGATTGAAGATGTGGGAAAAAGACAGCAATCAAATGATTGAAGATTTAATATATTGATCAACAATGATATGTGTTATAAATATTTGACTACCTTTATGAAATAACGCAGTAGCGCAGAATATACAGTGGCTCAAACAATTGAGAGTACACCTTAGTTTTACTTGATAAATCCAATTTCAATAAAAATAACACATTAACGAAAAGTGCAAACATGTTTTTATTTTTACACATAATAAATAGTTTAATCTAACGTAAAAACAAAGAACAATCAACAAAAATTTTCCAAATTGAAAAATTTTAGAAGCATTTGAAATAAACATACGCAGATTTTTATCTCAAAAAATTGAGAATACAACAATGAAATTTTTGTAATATTTCGCATAGAAAGAAAGTGTAAGTATTTAGTTGCATGTATTTTGGATTTTTTAATTGCCTTTAAACGTCGTGGTACTGATTAGACAAAATTTTGGTGGTATTTGAAGGCATTTTACCCCATTCTTCTTGTATCACTTGTTTTAAATGGGTTTTGTTTCTAATTTTATATTTTTGGACCACTGTTTCGAGTGTGGGCAACAGATATTCAGTGGCATTGATGTCAGGGTACTGTGGTGGTGTGTGTGACTGCTATTTACCAATTAAAAGACCACACATTTTAACGTTATATGCAGTATGTTTGAGGTCATTGTCCTGCAGGAAAATGAAATTTCAATCTAAACCCAATTTTTAGCACTATCGTTTAGATTGCTCCGACCATATGGTTCATTCTACTTGCTGCAGAAATTTCTCAAATCATAGACAGAAGTGTAAGTGCTGAAACCATGCGAAAGTAATTAGACTATCTGGATATAAAAGT
Organism: Argiope bruennichi; assembly: GCF_947563725.1. Classification (NCBI taxonomy): domain Eukaryota; kingdom Metazoa; phylum Arthropoda; class Arachnida; order Araneae; family Araneidae; genus Argiope; species Argiope bruennichi. The sequence continues at coordinate 81,927,987 of NC_079155.1, forward strand.
TGAATTGTTACAGAGAAACGTTTATCAATTTGCAAATTCAGAAAAAGCGTTTGAAATTTGCAAAAACTCATCAACTGAATACCAGTAACTATTGGAAGAAAGTCATATTTAGTGATGTAAAAAAAAATTCCACATTTTTCGCAGTCACAGCCGTCGCACTGTATGGAGAAAGCCTAATACTGCTTTTGATCCAAACAATTTACGTCCTACAGTTAAACATGATAGTGTCTCCTTAATGATTTGGGGTTTTATGGCTTCATCCGGGGTAGAAAATTTAGCTTTTATAGATGGTATTATGAACCATATGGTTTACTTAGATATATTTCCCAGCAATCTAAAGGAAGGTGCTAAAAATTTAGATTTAGTTGAAAATTTCATTTTCCAGCAGTACAACGACACCGAATAATACGCAAGCAATGTCAAAATGTAGTATCGTATTCATTATAAACAGCAGTTACACGCACCACCACAGTACCCTGACATCAATGCCACTGAATATCTGTTGTCCACACTCGAAACAGTGGTCCAAAAAAACAAAATTAGAAACAAAACCCATTTAAAACAAGTGTTGCAAGAAGAATGGGGTAAAATATCTTCAAATACCACCAAAAATTTGTCTAATCGGTACCACGACATTTAAAGGACATTAAAAAATTCAAAATACATGCAACTAAATACTTCCACTTTCTTTCTATGCGAAATATTACAAAAATTTCATTGGTGTATTCTCAATTTGTTGAGATAAAAATCTGCGTATGTTTATTTCAAATGCTTCTAAAATTTTTTGTTGATTGTTCTTTGTTTTTACTCTAAATCAAACCATTTATTATGTGTAAAAATAAAAAAAAATGTTTGCACTTTTCGTTAATGTGTTATTTATATTGAAAGTCGGTGTTATCAAGTAAAAATAAGGTGTACTCTCAATTGTTTGAGCCACTGTATGTAGTTTCCAATTTGTAACAAAAAGAATGATAACAATGACAGTATTGAAGTTCATATTTTACAGCACAAGTTAAATGAAAGTTTTAAAAAAGACATTGTAAAAAAAACACCCATAAAATTATGCTTTTCTTTAGAAGACTCACTACAATGGTAAAAATTTTTCATATATTCATTTTATACTGAAGCCGATTTTTGAAACTGCTGCTTTCTTTCTTTTGAAAAAAATGGCTTATTACGTGTGTAAAAACAATTTATTACATGTGTAAAAAATGATAATATTTGCAATGATGAAATAAGAATTTCGTTTAATAATTTTCTTGAATAATGTTTAACTATAAATTAAAAAAAACTGTAATTAATATTTACTTCAATTTATACAATAGAAAGCAATAAAATTGCCAAATTATTATTTCTAGAATTGTTTTTAATAGATTTTTTAAATATTTTTGAGACGATGCTTCAAAATCTATATTATATTTCCTAGTTTTCTCCTATAAAAATGTTACTGAAAATTTCTTCAGTAATTAAAGTTTATTTATGATGAAGAAAATTTCTTCTTCATAAATAATCTTTGTTTATACGAGCTCTAAACTGTACTTTATATGAAAAGTCTCTAAATTTTTATTGTCCACATTTTATATTTTTTGTATAATTATATATTTAATGTTCTCTTATGGAAATATTTTTTAAATTATGCATAAAATTCATTTTAATGTGAGCTTTAAACATGAAAATCTTATATATAGAAATACAATTATTGATTTTTGATGTACATTAATTTTTGAAGAAATGGATAAACGGACACATGGATAAACGTATCCTCTTCTTTTGCATTCTTTATAGCCCTAACATTATCGGAAAAAAAAGAAAGATGTAAAAAACAACACTGCTGTTTTGAATTTATGCATTCAGGACCATTTTGAACGTAGGAAAATATTTCCAACGTAAATAATACAATGCAATTAAAAATAACTTTAGATCTAAATATTGATAAGATTCTTAATTTTCCATAAGTCACGTGTGTTAAAACGAAAAATATTCAGCATTTTGTTATGGATGCACATTGCCTAATCTGATATTTTGAAGTAATACAAATTTTTGCAAGCAATTTTTTACTCTGCAGAAAAATTGGTAATTGAAGAAGATATCGTTTTTGTATCAAGCAACTATGTTTGCGACAAATGTCTCCATTTTTAATATATTTTGTATTTTATATAACAATATTGTGATGAATTTTTTTATTTCTTAAATTTATATACCAAATTTTAAGCAATGAATTTCTTTAAATTTCTTAAGAATTGTATTAAAAATATTAACTGGAAGCAAAATTTATCTTCTTTTGTATTGAGATCATTTTTTTAAGAATAGAAAAGTTCATATTTTTGTAACCATGCACTTTAAATAAAATGTCATTGCTTCATAGAGTAAGTTGAGAGATTATTATTATTATTTTAATTTGGTAGTAGACATTTAAGAATATAAGATATAAGATTTTATTAGAAAATTATTGAAAAGTTCTATCAAATTATTTTACATTTCAGTGAAAGGTACAGCAGAAACACATCGGTTGCTATTGGAAATTTAACGGGAATATGGACCATCGAATATAATTTACGAAAAAAGACATTGGCAATTTAAAAATGATTATATCAATACACATTGAAGAACGCATGGCTTACCACCAAAAAGATCCTAGATGCAAATTTGGGATCATTACTTGATTTGGATTTTGGATTTTTTTGGATTTTATTGGCACAAGAGCCATGGTATTGACTAAGCTGCGCCAAACTGTATTTATTTTAGGATAAAAAATATAATTTCAGCTTTCAAAAGCAATGTAAAAGAAAAAAAAAAAAGAAAAAGATGAAGATTACTTAAATATGGGGGTAAAAACCTACTGATTTCAAAAAAGTAAAAAGATTAGCATGTGATATTCTATCAAGAAAATGTGAAAATGTGGAGTTGTTAAAATGATATAAACGTTGAGTACTAAAATTTGGACATTCACTGAGAATATGGTAAACAGACATGGTGCAATTGCATTGAGAGCACACTGGTGCCGCTTCTCCAAAAAGTAGATGGCGATGGGTGAATCTGGTATGACCTATCCGCAAACGGGTTAAGATAGCGTCTGCTTTTCTATTTGGAAGGCATGGCCAATGTTCAACACGAGGTTTAACACTATGAAGTTTGTTTTCAGTTAACAGATCCCATTGAGTCTGCCATTTTACTTGAGTTCTGCCATCATTACTTGATAAAATCATCAATGGTGAACGATACAACAAACAGTTGATCGATTCGAATGAAGCACTAAAGGAGAAATATCCAGACCATAGCAAAAGATCTAAAGAGATTTTTTTTTTCCCATTACAGCATTGCTCTTCCATATGTTGTCAGAACCTTGAAAAAAAAAACTTTTGAATAACATTTAAGGATAAATCCGCCATTACCATTATTCACCCCATTCTCCGCATTTACCAGATGATTTTCTCCCGGACTACAACTTGAATTACTCGATGCAAAGTTCCCTATGAAAGAAGCGTGAGAAGGCCTTCATATTTTGAAGGTGCTTTCCAGAACATCTCGGGGGTGCAGATCGAACCTCCCAACTCCATATTTAAAAAGAAGCTATTCTTTCCCGAAATGTTAACAGGTCTATGGTGTATGTTCCACCCGTTCATCTGTCTTGAGGAGATTGTATACCATCCACCACTCCGCATTGTGTATCTGCACTGGTGAATTTCGTACTTCTCGTGCAAAAAGTTTGTATGTCCTTTTTCACTAACTGCCCCTTTGTTTAATGCGTAGGAGATTGGCTGCCCTACTTTATTTCCGAATAAAGTCTATTTTTAAGCACCTTATAGGACTGGTTGTCAGCTGGTTTTCTACTGTTCTATATTACCCGTTTCTACTCACATTCTTTCTTTCTTGAGAGAGCCAAAATATTCCTGCATGACTCGGATCTTAAAGATATTCATATTAAAACGATTGACTCCTTTCACTTTCCACTCTGGGAATATATCACAATTTTCGTTTTTGAGTCCTTTCACAGGTTTCAATAGATCATCAACTGCACATGTTGTTTTCCAGCAGCTTTTTTTACATCGTCTTTTTTCGGCATTTATTTTTTATGCCTGTTTTTACGGGTGGCTCGAAATTAGATGGACATATTGGTTGTGGTATTGTGCTTCCATCTAAGGCACTGAGTCCTCATCTTCGCTTTAATTGATCCGTATTTACTGCTGAATTGGTAGAAATTTTCTATGCTTTTCAACAAATTTCTCCTCTTACTCAACGTAATTTCATTATTTATTCAAGATAGCATGAATGCTTTGAAAATACTTCCTAATTATCATAGCCGGATGCATCCAATTGCTATCCACAACTTGTTCAAGTTGAATTTATTACGACAAGCTAGCTTTAATATCGGTTTAGTTTCGAATTATGTAGGCATTTCTGGGAATCAGAAAACAGATTTAGCTGGAGAATCTGATTCGGCATTTTTGACCAAAATGCTTCGGTTTTGGGACGTTATGAAATCACCTGTCATATTTTAACTACTTACAAAAGCTATGGAATTTGCAGATCCAAAACGCATGCAGTAAAATCGGACATGTGGCCTGTTCTTGCTATGCGCGTGACAAATGTCAAACTGATATATCTCAGCATAGGGTATACTGGTTTTACCTACAAATATCTTATTTTTGGAGAAGATGTTCCTATATGTAACAGATGCAATGCTGATTTTACTTTTCATCATATTTTAATTGAATGTCCTTTTTTCATCAATATCGTGCGCATTTTTTTTCTTTTTCTTTGTCTTCCTTAATTTTAAAAGTCTTAGTGGACATCATATCACTCAATGTTTTTAACTTGTTAAAAACTGTCGTTTTTATACTTACTCGTCGTTTTTATACTTAGTGTTTTATGCATTGTGTTGTTCATTTAACATTTTTTACATTGCTTCACAGTTTTGCCTTTTTTTTTTTACCCATTTTTTTTCATTTTCAGATGCTTTAATTTCTTATTATTTTCTTGCATTGTCATGTTTTATGCATTTTTTGGCTGATAAATTTGCTTATAAATTTTAATATGTATTTTTTATACATGTAATTTGATTTTACCGTTTGCTTGGAGGAGCAGTTTAGCCAAATATGGCTCTTGCGCCAATAAACTATAAGCAAATAGCAGAATACCCTTTCTGAAAATAAGTTCAATTTTCGTGCAGACTGATTGGCTTTTTTCATCGAAGAATTCATTTGTTCGAAAGATTTGCAAATGCAATAATTTCTGAGGGGAAATATTTTGGAAAAATTGGTCTTTCATTTTTATAACAAGCGGGCTCCATTTTGTAAACTTAAAAAAGGAATGGAGTCACGTGCATACTCCCAATAAATAAATACATCGTTTTCGTAATTACGTTGCTTTACAGCGTAACCGTGAACAACGTATTAAAGAGGTTTTATCTTAGTGATGAAACTTTATTTTCATTATTCTCTGATGACAGAATTTCTTACAAGAAGAAAGTACTTCTACAAACTGAATGCTTTAAGGCGGGAAAAACATTTTTACAAGTGCTGAATGCTTCACATTAATACAAAAAAAAAAAAAAAAAAAGACACATACACACAATAGCACTATAGTTTTGATACAAATTTTGTTTTAAAAAGAGAGGGAAAAAATATACTGAATGTCCCACTCATGCTGAAATGAAGAGATCGTAATTTTTTCTCTTCCTAAACAAATGATTGTTTGAAATTCCGACGTCACACAAATAACAATGTCGTAAGCCAATTCGCCCAATAAAACACAACGGATTAAAAAAACACAACAAAAAAAACCCAATTGCGATTACATCAGCTGTTTCCAAAAGGGACTTAAGGCAAAATGCGTTGGTCGTCTTCAATTTATGGGATGCCATGGACGGGGTCAAAAGGGATGAATGCTTCCTCGAGCCATGACGTCATGGTCCCAAGGTCGGGACGACAGTAATGAGGGTCCATTAGACAAAAGTCGAGAGGAAATTCTATCCCGAAGCATCAATTAGCGCGGCGCTCCGGAAATGAGGGTGTGATCAGTTTCATTTCGGCCAATCGACGACGATCTGAGGCCATGGGAAGAGACATCTCAGGAATGCTGAATAGGTAGAAGCGGAAAAAGCTGGCAATGCCTGCAGAGAGTTTGGATATTGCTATAAACTTAACGGAAAATTCTGATTTCTCTTTCTCTCTCACACACTTTTTTACTTTAAGTCAGCTGTTTTCAATCTTTTAGAATGTGAGACTTAATTTATCATATCAGTCTTCTCCCTGAGCCTCAACATTTAATAACGCTTATTGAAAATTGTTTTTACCCATTTCCTACTGATTTAATTCTAATTATTCTTAAATTTTATATAATTCTGTCTAAATATTAATCACAGACATATAATTTAAATTACAAAGTTGTTAAAAAAAGATGCAAAATGCTATGAAATCGATTAAAATTTCCAAGGGATCAAACTTTAAAAAATACAAAATTTAAATTTTTATACGGACCTCGTACAAAAAATTTCCAGTGAGTAAAATGTGCCCCATCATCTAATAAGGTCATGTAGAAAATTTCAGAATTTTATCATGGTAAGTCTCAAAGGTATGTTAAAACAAAGTTGGTGAAGGGTTAATCACAATTTAAAATGCAAATGTTTACAGCTTAAGTGCAGATGACGCAACGCAGGAATGCATCATAAGGAAATAAGATATGCTTTATATCTTTAGTTTTAAATACACATTTTAAAATCTATGCTTCCTGAAACATACTTTAAAATACAGAATATAACTTAAAAATAGCACAGTCAATAAACTTGTAAAAAAAACTTATGTGATCTTTCCTTTAAGTAATCTTTCCTTTCAGTTATTATTTCTACAAATTTTTAATACTTTTGAACCAATAAATAACAAAATTATTATTTATTTATTCAATCATTACTTTCTTTGTTAATTTGTGTACGACCCCTAAAACACGAACATCCGACATGATTTTTCCAAGACTGTAGACTGTGTACTTCATCGCTTTCTCCTTGTACATAAATTAGGCCTTCCGGGGATGAAATAAATTAAAGTTAAAAATTCAAAAGTGTCTTCTGTTCTCGGCCATGAAACTGCTAAAATTACTTAGTTTAAGATACAATAGCTATTAGCATAAAATCACAACAGTAGTTCCTTAATAATCTCCAAATAGAGTAACATTTCATAACTAAGCACTAAAAAATTGTATATTTTTTCATTAATAGATGTAAGGATTATTTTTGCAATGTTGACTCTAGTAATTTTTGACTTAACGAGAGCAACCTCTAAGAAATGATATAATAAAATTGCTGACGTTGATAATATCAAGAGAATGGTCGCACAAATTTGATTTCAAACAGTTTTCATTTTCTTTCGTTTTGATCTACATTTATAAGTATTCAAATGAAAAACATTCATTTAAAATAAAAGAAGCAGAAATTTAAATATAATTTAATCTGGAATTTTCCAGTTAGATTTTTTTATACGAGAGGAGTGGTTTTTGAAGTTCCGTTAAGCTATAATAAAGAATAGAATGGATAATGAAATGCATTTATTAACAAAAGTTATGTGCAAAACTGGTTATTTTTTGACATAATCGTAGTGAACATTCAGGAATTTGTCATATTATTTGGCTATGTTTTAGATCCCCCTCCTTGTTCAAAGAATGTTGCTGTTACTTAGGTCTCATCTTTGTTACATCCTTACATGTTGGATGAGTAACCTCATCCGTTACTTTTGAGGTTACTCATTAGATTGTAATTATTTGAGTGTTCTTTTTTTGAAAGAATATGGAACAGGAAGACCTAAACATTCACCTTTTTAAGTCACAATTTTAGTGTGCTGGTCGTCTAGTTCCTTGCCTGGGATTCCAACATCTTTCATTTCTTTCAAACTATGTGATCAAATCGTTGCACAAGATCATAGATACCACGGCTTAGAGTCGAGTGAGTTTCATCTTTTCCTTGAAATGATGAACTGACTGGGAGGCCAAATCATCCAGACTAATGAGGAGCGTTCAAAGGAACGTTCAGGCCTAACTCACTTTAACCTGCGATATTCATTCTTCGTAGAGAACATCAAAAATCTGATCAGCTGACATGACAAATGCCCGACAGCTTACAGCGATTAAGATGAAAAATAAAGAAAAATATTTATACATAACTTTTAGTAATAAACTCCTTTTATTTTCTACTCTAGTCTCCTTTTTATAGTCCATTGGAGCTAGGAAAAAAACAAACAAACCTGCCTTTCACATTAATACTTTTTCAAAAGATTAATGCAATTAGAATTCATCTAATTATTTGAAGAATTTAATTTAACTTAAAAAATATTTTAGTATTATGTTTCTTTTATTTGGATTCAATTCCAAACAAAATCGCGGATAATTTTTAGTTAGTTTGCTTTCGATTTTTTGATAACGGTTGAAATTTTGTTAAATCGAATTTTTTCGGGTACATAATGAAATTTCAGTACACTCCCAAGTATCCGGCCTAATGTGGCGGAAGGGTAGGCCAAATAAGAAAAAGGCCGGATAGGCCGTTATTTTATGAACTCATTTCTTTGCCCACTAATATTAAAATACAAAGTTTTTATATCAAAACTCACTTTACAGTACGTATTTTCTCACTTCCTATCGAGCACTAAGCCCTCCTTTTATCTGAAGACAAGTAGAATGTGAACGCGGCCCGGTGAAATATGGAAGCAGTTGCCGGATTTCGTTTTTACACCAGAATCTAATCGTTGTATAGCGCGTAATTTCTCCTCCATGTCATTGCAACTATTTTTTAAGTTATCACCCATTTTGATATCTTCATGTAGTACACTTAAAAAAATATTAAGCATATCCCCAAGAACAATTTACGAATACTGTACGTACTGCGCAGTTGTAATCAGGAACAACGGCAACAATTGAGTTCCGTGACACACTGACGAAACAACGACCAGCGAGCAGAATGCTGCTCTTTTCCTGTCACAACTTGTATTCTGCACTCGACATGTTGGAGAATCATAGCAGAGGCCCGCTTCCAATGCCTTGGCAAAGTTTCCAATGCAGTGCCTAGCCATCCTCATCTAATTATGATAAAAGAAAACTAGGCCGGTTAGTACGGAAGCCGGATAATCGCGAACCGGCTACTAGGGAGTGTATTGTAATTGGAATTTTTCCTAATTAAAATATTGTACGTTTTTAAGTACCCATTTCAAAACTGCACATGTTGAATGGAATATTTACAATCATTTCAAATTATATTAACTATCAAGGCAAAAAAACGCAGTTCATAAAAAAGGTAATAAGGAAAATGCATGTGGAGCATAAAAAATCAGAATAATCTTGCCCAATCTTTGCCGAAGTATCATGAAAGAAAGAAAAATTTGTAGATTGAAGAAAACACCAATAGAAATGTTTTTGGAACTTGCAAGCGAAATAATCAGGTAATCGGAAATAATAAAAAAAAATCCTTTAAATATTATTTTGTTAAGGAAAAGCGATTTAATGGCAAACTATTTGCATAAAAACTCTGGCGATGCGTAAAATTAAATTCTCTCCAAACTCTGTACTCGTAAAAACTCAAAAGCCCTTTTAACACCAGTCGGACAAATTTCCTCCAAAATTTAACTTTTTCAAGATCATAGATAATTTATGTTACTTAAAGTTATGTTATTTAGTTTTTGAAATATAAATGTATGAACAAAAAACACAAACTATTTAAATCGAAAATGATTGAATTTCCAATTATTGAATTATTGAATTTTCGTTTCAAAAATTAAGTTTTTCATTAATAAGAATTGAAGATTTTATTTAAACAAATTTATTTATGAACATTTCCAATTTTTACCATTCAGAAGCTGAATTTTAATCTGATTATATCCTTATTTGCCTAACAATAAAGATTGTAGCAAAGAATTGGAATAAATTTTGTGATATTTGTTATATAATTTAGAAAAACTAATGTTTAATATAATATTCGAAAACGATGTTTACTTAATTGATCACATCTTGCAATTGTTCAGCATTCGACAAATTTAACAGCAAGGATTTCATATATTGATCGACAAGTACCATAAACACTGTCATGAAATATTTATTCCAGCCTTTGCAGAAAATCAAAATCAAATGCATTTATGATGCTGAGGAACATGGTATATAAAAAAAAAACTTAATGACAAATGGAAAAAATTAATTAATATTCTCAAATCAAATATTATAAAAATGAAGAAAAATTATAAACTGTAATAAATGAGCAGAGTTACGAAAAAGGAAATACGCCAAAAAAAAAAAAAAAAAAAAAAAAAAACCAGAAAAAAAAACCAGAAAAAAAAACGTCTCACACTATGAAGTTAAAAAAATTCTAAGCTAGATTTTTTTTTTAAAATAGCGACCGTTATTTTGAAATGTGTTGCTATAGCAACCATGATAAAAAAAAAAATTTTACCGTTCAAATAATCGTTTGGCATCATCTTATTCTTCTTAAATATTTTTGTTTATTGGCTAGCATGATCAGTGAATACATATAATCTATTGAATGGAGAATAATCATTAAATTTTTAACGAATGAAAATGCGAAATCTTTTGAAATTTGGCACAGATTGTCTGTCCAGTTAGTTAATGGGAACCTATAGTGATTTCAAGTAAGAAAAAATGCACAATGTGTTTAAAAATGGAAGAGAATAAGTTAAAAATATGACTCTTAACCGACGCAATGAGAACAAGTGTACAGTTAGAAGGAAAATTCGACAACCTTCTTGAGCTTATTTTTGATGATTGATGCATAACATCTTAGAAAATTTGTGAAAACATGAATACAAGTAATGTATGGGAGCACTTAGTTACTCGGAATAAAATGCAATTTTGCAAAATTGCAGCAAGATGGATATTTCGAATTTCAAATGCAAATCAATTGGTTGCAAGAATAGAATATTATCACTGATACATGAAACTCTATGAAGCAGAAGGCGATGAATTTTCAGCAGGAATTTTAAGCTTTAAAGAAAGTTATGAGAATTGTTACGTATAAAGTATGGGAGGCGTATAAGAAACAAAACATTCCGTTGCCTGTCTGCTGGAAAATTCTCAATCCTTTTTTTTTCTTAATTCCTCAAGGTATTGTGATGCCCATTTTATTTATGGACATTAAATAATTAATGTTGTGTACTACTGTGAACTTTTATAACAGGTCAATGTAAAATTAAATCATTATATCAGTCCAAAAGATGTTTTATTCCTATTTGCAATATTTTCCCTTTACAAGCAATTTCCTTCTTCAAGAATAACACAGATGATGCAATACAAAAATAAAGATAAAAAGACTTCCTTGAACAATAATGAAATATGTTCTAAATTTAGCACCATTGGACTACCATTTGTTTAAATCCTTTAAGAATGGTTCAGAGGAGAGATATTTTCATCAGATGAAGAAATAGACGTATTTGTGCTCGATTTGCTTCGTACACATTCGACATCTTTTTATCATAAAGGAATGAAAAAAAAAAATCCCGATTCGTTGGAAATGATGCACGAGTTAAAATTGAACATGTAGAGAAATAACATTGGTAAGTAATATTTTAGAAAGTATATTAAAATAAGTATTTATATTTAATCCACTTCGTATAAGATTCGCGTTGGTGGATATAAAAAAAAAGCGTTTAACCATGGATGCATATTTATTATTGGTATCAGACAATAATAACATTCACTTCCAATAGATCAATTATATTAATTACAAGGCAGTAGATATTCAGAAATACTTAGGAATTTTGAAACCTAAGAAATGAAGATAACATTAATTTTTTAAAAAAAGAATATAAAAAAATTCTTATGGATATTTCCATTTTATTGCAATGAATTACTTTCAATAAATTAATTACTCCACAAAATTTATCTGAATGGAGCTCTTAAGATTCTAATTATTAGAATTAACTATTAATTAGAATATTTGCATTTACGTTATATAGTATATGCATGTATGTTCCATCTGTCCTTCTAAACTGTAATTTCGATTTCGATCTAACTTCGTACATCTATTCTTCAAGACAAAAAAAGAACATTGTTTACTTTTCAAAGTGCAAAACTTGGTTAAATGTTTAATTAAATTTTATTTAAATTTTGAACTGAAATTTTACCGTTTTTTTACTGTAATTTTGAAGCAATTAATCTTAACAAAAATATTTCAATATTTTTTAAATTCCAAATTTTATTATTTTTATAATATTAATTCCATTTTTACAATATCGCTTTTAATTATTATTAATTTTAAACTTTGAATTATATTACCACTATTTTTTAAAATTTCAGTTATATTTCGGTATAAACTTTTTTCAGCACTGTGCCGTTTGCTTAAAAATAGTGATTTAGCAATGCAGAAATAGGCATAAGTTAATCTGTCAATTAGGCACGAATAATCATATCCTTGTGAGTAAATAAAACAAATGTACGCCAATAGCAGCCACTTCAGGTGATGAGAAATTTACTTACGTTTCGCCATTTTTCTACAAAACTTTAGGGGACAGTATTCGACAAAAAATTACACCATCACGAAATTAAAAATTTTACCTTTTTTTTAATGATTTAAATCTCATCTTTGTGCCCTTTTTTCACAAATTGTTATTACATGTTTTAGAAAATTTAAGACAAATGATTTAGAAATATGGCAATATGAATAATAATAAATAAACAAATAAGATGAAACTCTCTCTTTTTTTTTACCAGACAAGTTATGCAACAGTTTTTCATTTTAAAATGTGATAACATCAAATGACACGATAAAATATTATTATATAGTATTGAAAGTATTAAAGAATGATTTATTATTCGTTATTTTGTATGCTTTTGTTGTTTGCTGTATAGTATAAATGATATTCAAATTTGGTATTCCTTTACTATATAGTACATGTTTTTGAGATTTGTTTTCATTTTTTTAAAAAAGAATTTTTGGATGAATGAATTTGCGATATAAACATTAAAAATTTATTACAGAACTAAACATTTTGCTTGTTATATATTAAAATAAATACATTCGTGCAACTTTTTTGCCCCTTGATGCTTAACATCTTATAAATAATTTTTTTCCACGAAAGGCATCTGTAAGAATCAATTTTTAATAACCCAGAAAGATTTTTTTACATTCTTGTCAAATTTTTTCACGACTTTTTCAATTAATTTTTAAATGGAGTTTTAATTTTGAAAGACATTTTGAAATTACGAATTTTAATGGAATTATTTTATTCCTCGACAGTAGATATTTAAGAGATATTTAAATTCATTTTCTATTATTTTATTATTATAAAATATACTATCGAAAAATTTAATTATTCTTTTATAACTTTAATATAATAAGAATGTTCATCCATTAAATATTTTATGTCATGTACATTCAAATAAATATTCCTAAATCTCTGTTGAGTTTCCGCCTTAACTGGAAACAAAAACGAAATTTGTGCCAAGAGAAATATTTCCTATTTAATCGGCAGATGGCGGTATAAAGCACTATTTTAGTAGGGTATTCATGACTTCCAAAAGGAAAACATTTCAGTGCATCCATATTCCTTCCTGTTTGGGAAAGAAATTGCACCTGTTTTTCTTATAACGGGCTTCCCCCAAGACGTAACTGTGCACCTGGAATAATTAAAAAGAACTTGAATATCTTATTTCAATCTGCAGCTGAAACAAAATAAAACAAAATAGAAAATGCTGTTTTCCAGGAAGTTATTTTACTGAATTGATGTTTTTTTTGTGGTTGTTCACTGTTGAGGTTAATGCTACCGTTTCTCTAAATATTTATTATCCTTGACGAAATATTTATTATCGATTATTACTTTCAGATTTTAAATAAATTATCTTCCCTCTCCTCTCATGACATTTTCCAGTTAATTCATATAATGCTGTGATCATGCCTCATGCAAATTCTCAATAAAAAGGGAGAAATAATAATAATAATAATAATAATAATAATAAAAAGAGCTTGTGTGTTTTCTTTCTCACAACGCAGGAGGCAGGATTTTTTTTTTTAATGAATTCCACTGTACCAATAGAGCCAATATTTTTTTAGGCACATCGTTAACTATTTTAGTGTCTTAACGATAATGAAAAATATATTTAAAAATTTTACTTTAAGATCAGAAACAATGTAGGAAAAATAAGGTTTAGGCGTTAAATAATAATAATGTCAGAAATGTTTTTTTTTGTGTTTTTTGTGTGAATTGAAGAATATCTTCACTTAATGAAGTCTTTCCGATAAAACTTTTATAAAATACTTAATTCATAATATTTTTAAAATTATTTTAACAACTTAACTTTAACTTTATATATATATATATAACTGTATTACTGCAAAAAATTTCAAAGTTCTGTCTTTAAAAAAAAGCTTAGGGAATAGAAAACAAACACAACATCAACAAAAATAAAATTTAAGAAAAACTCATTTTAAGTTTGTATTAAAAATTAATGATATTTGCTCTACTTTTAAAATGTGATATTTCTTAACATAAAGAATGCACAGAAACACTATTTAGACTCAACATTATCAAAAATTGTTTTTTCCTTATTCAAACTATATAATTTTTTTAACAACAGTAACAACAGTTTCCTTGATTTAATTGGAATTTAATATTTTCATAAAAGTTTTGAACCTAATACATTTCAGTAAAGTAATGATAATAATACCTCAAATTAAAATTAAAGATAGCCAATTTTTTATACATAAATTCTTCTAATTTCTTCTTAGTTTTAAATTGGCATAATTTAGTTGGTTCCGCTTCTTTATTGCATTTCTTTTCAGTAATTTTTATTCCATTATACATAATAATATAGTTCAAAATTCAAAAAGAGTGCGAAGCGCAATACAATAATCATTTCACCTAAAGAAATGATTTATTCAAATATATTTTACTTAATTATTGAAGTGAAAATTGCTTTAAAATAAAAACGACACAAATCACGCCCCTCAATTTGAGACTGACAACATTCAGGAAATTTCAAATATTTTTAAAACTATGCAGATATAAAAGCTAAAATTTCGAATTAAGCTTCCCAATAGTGCAGAGATAAAACATATAAAAATACAAAAAAAAAAAAAAACCCAATTTTCCATGTTTAGGGTATTGTATAGTTTTAAAGAATAGTAATTTCAAATGACACACACATACACACACACACACACTTCTTTATTAAATTTTGACGAATAATCTTCGTTCAACATTCGAAAACTTTCCTTATTAATGCCAAAAAATGGTCGAAAGATTAAGAAAATTTTCAGTAAAAAGAAAGTGGAAATTATTCGACGCTTTTCCGAGAATCTTATGTAATGTTAAACTTTTTTTTTTTTTCAATTTACTCTCTCGTTGTGACAACACTCGGACTTTGGCATCATAGACAATTTGTCAGTTCGTCGGGGCAATATGTATCACCACGCGCTTATACAAAATAGTTGTTATAATTACTATTCATAAATTTATATAAAATTGTAAGTATAAATTTATTCAGAAATCTGAAATCCATCCATACATATTTAATATATCAATTTCTTCGGTGGCAAGGGAAAAAAAATCAAGGTCAAGGATTCCATTATTATCGCAGAGTTCAAATCCAGGCCAGGGTTACATCAGCAACATAGGAAGCGTCGCCAGTGAAAAAACACAAAGAGAATTAAAAAAAAAGACAAACAAAAACGAACCTCGAATGAAATAAAAAAAAATTCAAATGAAATATACAGCGGGGACTGAGGACTCAATTAAAATGATGTTTGTTAGCTTTATAGGATGTCATGTGACATCTCTGGACTGCTGTTCAGGGCTTCATTCTCCGTCAGGCGACCGTCCGGTAGTCACCAGCTCTAAACTGTCCGGACTTCTTTTGCAGAAAGAATCTTTATTGTTTGCGAGGAAAAAATAGGCCGGACTTCCGTCTAGTACACTGTGTTGCAGCAGCAATCGGACTGAATGCATTTCTACACGTGTGCGTCAAGCCCTGCCTTTCTGGCTGTAACGAAGGAATAGAGAGTGCGGCACTTTACACTTAGATCCATCTTCCCAGTTTATATTTATTGTTTCTTCCTTATCGAATCTTCTTCAAAGAGAAGATTTGAATTTCATTTTCATTTTTAACTGAAGGTAAGTTTTGTTGTCCTTTTTTCATGTTTTAGCATGAAGAATGACGCGATTGTTTTTTTAGGAATAATAATTTTAGATATGCATGCATCTTTAGGTAGAAATGTTTATACAATTCAAATGTTACAAAATGTTTTTTATCTCTGTATATTTATGAATCTTTATAAGTTCAGTTTAATCTTTTTTATTTCATAAGAAATAAAATTATAATTTCAAAGGTTTCAAATGTTTATCATTGAATCTCAAGTATTCGATGAATGTGCCCCAAGATCCGTTAAAGCGGAAATTTCAAAAAAAAAAAATAATCATACATCTGTTGCAATAAGTTTACAAGTAGGCAGAAGCAACACATTTTTAATTTAGTCTCAGATCAATTTATTTAAAATCTCCTGTTTCGTTTCTGGAAATCAGTTAACTAACTCCCCCACCCCCAATTCTTTTTTAATCGAAGATTTTGTCACATTAGAGCAAAATCTCCCTTTTTATTAAAAAATGAAATTAAAGTTTTAAAAAATCACCCAGTAACAAAATTGGTTAATATGAAAAAGGACTATGTTTCCTTATGATCAGCTGAAGTTCTAAATTTATCTGAAAATGATCGTAATTGAATCACGTTATCTATCGTGATTCAAAATTTTATCTGAGAGAAACTGATACATTAGAATATAAATCTGTAATTATTATATTATAATTTAGTTTTAACCACTGCATATATACAGTTTGTATAATCAATCTTCATTTTTTAAAGGAAATTGTTTGTTTTCCTGAAGAAATGTTTTTAACCTTTTTCCGAATAGAACTAAACGTTTCACTGTTAATGCGGTTGGGAATAGCTTTTTACATGATATGGATATGCATTTTTTCTTATCACTGGCTACAGGATGTTCTCAAACTTCGGATAATGAAGATCTTTCAGCTCGGATTATGAGAGCTGTTTCATTCCCAGTGCTTTATGATTACTACAGGAAACATGTAATTTACTTTTACATTTCAGGAGTAAATGATATTTTGAGACCCAGAGAGTTTTCAAAGTGGTCTACTGTTAATTGATTGCTCATAAAAATAATGAACATTGGCTAAAAGTTGAAAAATATTTCCGATTAAAATTCGTAATATTCTTCAAGTTACAGAATAAACGGATGGAAGAAAAGATTTATGAAATATAGTTTATGAAGGATCTGGGGATATTTAATATTTTATAGTACAAGTCTGATTCATTTTCGTTCAATTTTTCCTTAAGATATTTAGTGCTAATTTTTACGAGTTTTAATTGCTGAAATATGTGTCTTCTCTTACTTTTAAAATTGTGTTATGTTTCGGAGATCGTTAAAATTATTCTCGTTTTAATTGTTTTGTATGATAGAAGCACCATAACTATTGAGACATAAATTAACAAGATTCAATCAAAAACTTCATTCTAAAGAAAATGAAGGAAATTGAAAGTTGTAATTTAAAAAAATTGAGAAGAAACAAAAATTGGAAACATACATATCAAATTTATTGATTTTAATTCATATTTTAGTTCAAAGAAATGTCTATAATAATTCATTATACAGATTTATCATAAAGAAAAATTTTTTCCTGAAAACTTTTGCTCTTTCTTAAAAGTATGTATCAGCAACGTTTTTCTTGAAACTATAGTTCCTACAATAGTCTTTTAACATTTTTTCTTGTGAAGATTTTCTTCAGAAATTCTTCATTACCACCGACATTACTCACTATAGTGTCCTCATTGCAATTTGTAATGCTTTTTAACATGCGATACATCTACTCTGAAGATTTTTAGCTTGCTAATCACATTGTCTTCAAAGTGGTGAAAATTAGGTGACTTTATTTCTTCATCAATAACATCCATGCCTTTCAATTGCAAACATTTTTCAGGAGAGCCAATTTTGTTGATTTTGTTTGAACTTCGACAGATGAAAAGTCATGAGAAAGGAAAAGCCGGAAATATGGAGGGAAAAAATTGGTTGGGAAGCTTTGATATAAAAATCAACTATCGTAATATGGAGACTAAATAACATGTGAATACCGTTCAATGTCAAGGCTTTGCAGAGTATTTCGTTAAATAGAAAACTTTATTAAATGACTTTCTTTGTAGACTATAATATATAGATATTAAGAATCCAACATATTACAAAAAAACGTAAAAAATGTTCTTACAATTCATAAAACATGAAAAGCAGATTTTATGTAGCATATCAATAAAATATTAAAAAGATTCTTTTTTTAAGAATGAGAAACGTTAAAAGAACCAATATATGAGATTGTCTTCAAAAGTATATGTTTTACAATAAGAAAGATTAATTACATTTCGTAAGAGTTAATCAATTTTTTTTTCATTTAAAAGCATAGAATTTAAGAACGATTAATTACTTTTCAACATCCTGTCATATGATAGATATCTTCAATAAGGTTTCTTACACTATTTAAAAGGAGTGTTGTTCAGAAGGAAGAAAGTATTTTATTATTCGAATTACTACTAAGAAAGTGAATAATCGTCTATTTAGCACTTTTATTACCCGTCTTTCAAACTTTCAATGTTAATGAACTCATAATAATCGAATTGACAAAGTTTTGATTGTCTTGAAGATACGGATAGAAGTTTCAAGTTTCACGCTTATCATCGCAGAAGCAGCTGAAGCAAATAAAGAGAAAAAAAAAAGCCTGGTATCTAAGAGCGATTTTGTTATCAGTTTGACTTCACTTGTTAGAAAATTAACGTTAGAACTAACCTGGGTTGTTGCCTATACACGAGTTTACCGATTCCGGGTGCAAGGAAGTCTTAGTTGTCATACAATACATCCATTCTTTCATTTAACTTTTAAACTCTTTTTAGGAATTTTTGAATTTCCAATGTGTTTTTTCATAAAAGTATTTTTTTTACGCATAAAGCCAGTGAACTGGAATAAATTTTTACTATAATATCCGATTTCATTTTATTTATGAGTTTTTGAATTTTCGTCAGATGTGCTTTAGTAACATTTTATTGTATCAGCTGTTGGTTGAAAATAGTTGTCCTCTTTTTAAATCCCAGGACCACAAATATCAGATAAAGGAAGCTATAAAATTTGATAATAGGATATACTAGAGTTAATATTTTCAGAAAACATGCATATAAAATAAACGAATGTGAATCTTGTCCATTTTTTTCAAAATTATATGCATACACAATCTGGTCACCTTCATGAGTTTAGATTGATCTAGATAAGATACAGACATAAAAACGAAATTGACTCTCGAATATAAAAACTAAATCTACTTAATTAAAAATAAATCTACTACAATTAGGTCTAAAATGACTATAGGAATGATTTGTAATAATATTGTTGTGAAACAATAATTAACTCACGACTTTTGCAAAATCGAAATAAGAATGACGTGCAATGCACAATAAGTTTGTAATTATATATAATTTAAGAATTTAGGTACTTATTAAATATTTATTTCAATAATTACTCAAAAATTATAATGGATTTTTTTTTCTTATTCTATATTCTTATAAAATTAAAATCTTATTTTTTTTAAACCTAAGAAATTTCGGATTGCCAATATTAATTTATTTATGTTGAAATCAGCATAACAATGATTTCAGCGTCTATTTCCTTTCATTTCAACTCCATTCATTGTTATCATTTTCATTTTCAACTTTTTTAATTTCAAAAAAAAACAGTCTTCCCAATTTATTCTATTACTCGGATATTAAGAAATTTTTGGTACATCGTGGATTGTTCTTTGTTTCACGTTTCATTTCGATTAGTGCTGGTATGAATCTCCAATGGACAGGCTGTCAAAGATTCCGATGTTGGTAAAGATTTTGCTATGACTATCCTGTAGACCCTATTATTGCGCCTTAGATGAGTTCTTATCAAGCATTGAGAATAATATTCAAAGTTTTTTAATGCTTAAGAGAAATCTTCTAAAATTATTATGATACTTAAACTGCATATAGGTGATGTGAACCTACTAAGGTTCACATCAGCAGTATTCACATTTGAATTTCTAATTTTGTAGAGAAAACAATGACATCACGATTCTCTTTCAGTGAGAAATTCCACACAATCCGATATTTTTGCCCTTTAGAATCGCATTTTAAAAAAAGTTCCAAATTATAGTTGAAAAGAATAAAGACAATTCCTTTTTAGATGAAAAATATTTGGGCCCTGAGTGCAACCTTCGCTTCATGAATAGGATTGGTAATTGCATATTGATGGAGACATTCGAAGTTTCGAAATCGTGCTTATCATGGGAGTAAAAAGGCGTAAATGTGAAGGAATTAAGCAAAACTTTTTATCGATTGTTTAGGTGTCAAATAAAACATCGGAAAGAATATAGATATTTTAGCAGCTGGGCTACTTTATTAGAATTCAAAGTAGGCTGTTGTGCTGACTTTCGTAAAAAATCGAAATTATTCTTTGCATTTTTTTTTTGAAAATCACGTTTTTTAGGGCCAGTAGAAACAATTGTGCTTTCCCAAGTGAACTGATGTTACTGTTAAGCTTCAAGGAATTCGTGCGAAATATTTCAAATGTGCCACCACCAAATTAATTTGGGAATCCATTGAGCATTCTGTAAGAGAAAGAATAGTGTGACGTCACAGCATAATATAGGATGGCATGCAATTGGATATTCGATGGCATACGTCATGACCTTCGTCACGTGGATGTGACATCAAATGCAATTGGCACTTTTATATTTAAAATAATTAAAAATGAAAATCTGCACGTATTTTGAAATGCACTTTCGATAAATACAAAATAACCAATGTTAATTTTTTCATTGATCTTTATAACCCGTCGCTGTGCTAAATATTTTTTCAATATACGATTATTATTTTTTCCCTTTTTTTCATCTTGTACGTTTGTTTGATATTTGTTTGTCAAGTATAAAATTTTTCTGTTTGTTAAGTTCAAGTTTTCTGGAAAAGAATTTCCCTTTTTTCTTTGAATAATGTTGCTCCACATTTCTTCTATAACTATTATAAAGCTAATTAAAGTTCTTAATGTTTTCATTCATTTTTAATACATTATTTATCCCGTTCTTTAAAAGTATTTTAATACCCTTCAAAATTTTAGCGCACTGAAAGTTAAAAAGCGGCGATTAAAGTATAATATTAATATGGAAGTAAATTTAAATTATCTTGAAATGATTTTTTTTCCTCAGGATATATTATTATTAGCAAATTTTGACATCTACCTTATTTAAACATAAATTTAGATAAAATAACAAACTTATTAAATTTGTGTTGCTAAATATTATATAAAAATTTTGCGAATTTTTAAGAAAATATGAATTGTTACTTATCATTAAAACAGAAAAATTTTATAGCAATTTAAGTATTTCTTCTAAACATATTGAGTTAATTTGTTAATTTCTTAAAAATACATCCTTCTTCTAGTTTTAAGTACATAAACATTTCCCTTGGAAAGTTCATTATTATTTCATTTTATATGAACATAATATACCTTATATACACATTTGCATTTAGATGCTGATATATCTAAGAATATGCAAATATATTTGCATATATTGTATGAATAATCTATTTCGCAGAGAATTAGCTATCATTACAAAAAAAAAAAAAATCGATTTCATAAGTAAACAGGGACGAATGGTGAGTTTTTGTGATTAAATATATATCGTAAAGTTTTTATTTTTGCAAAAACAGATAAATCCAGTTTCTGATTAACAAATGCATATGAAATTGTCTATTCATATATAAATGTATTAATCTTTTTATTATAATAAAATATTATTAGTTTTATCAACACATTTTCTTTAATGACTTTTAACGAAATAATATATTTTTTGGTCACTTATTTTTTTCACTTATGTTTTAATAATGTTTTGATATTATAGCGCTCTTAAAAACCGTTTCTGTCTCTAGTGCTTTTTTGTTGTTTGCTTTAGCGATAGTGAATAAACATGTCGAGCTCAACATTAAGTAAAGAATTTTTGAGTAAATAGTATTTTAAGTGCTAATATTGAAACTTTGTAGGAACTTGACGATTCTGTAAACCTAGTCCTTCGAATTGATGGCTTAAATGTTAATAATCCGTCTTTTGTTATCGCACTTACATTAAAGAACATTACTTTAACTTGTTTTTATTTTGAATTTTCTAAAATATTTTTCATGGAAGGTGATTTTTTAAAAAAATAATAATTCTTTTTCTTTAAATCATTTTTAGTCAGATTCGAACACGATTAATTTAATTTTGGAATAAAAGAAAAAAAAATTGTTATTGCCTTCATGAAAGCAATGAAAAGTTTTCTGTTTAAATTTTTTTTCCTTTAAGAGCTCTTTTCACTCGAATAATTAATATATGAAAATTATGACAAAGATTTTCCATGCATTTAATTTTTAAAATTAAGGAACGGAACCTTCTGTTCTCATCAGTATTGTTTCTGTTTGTGATAATTTGATATAGGCACAAAATTGTTTGTTGTTAAAAATATAACATGTAACTTTTGATTGTGTATTGGATCAAAAGTTTTCCTTATTTTCTTTGTTTTATCAAAATATTTTTATATAAATTATTCTTATTAATTAAAAGACTTTTAATTAATGAAAATAACATTACTCAGTTGTTTAAATCATTTCAGTCATAAAATTCACTTATTGTTATTATAAGAATCGCTTAGAAATTGAAGAAACATAGATAAATTCATATTAATATAAAGAATTTTATATAAATTTATATATACATGTAATCATTTAATCTAACATGCGCTTAGAAACTTAATAGCTTTGTTTCAAAAGTTTTAAATCTTTATAACAAAACAAAGAAAATTCCAGCGGTTTTGGCAATGAAAAAACATTTTCCTTTAGGATTTTGTTAATTAATTTTTTTTAATTAACTAAAAATTTTTATTACCAGCTTTTTGAAATACGAAGCTTTAATAAATATTATATTAACAAAAGAAATGTTTGACGCTCATAATGTTCTATTAATACCATGAATAACTGTTGAGTTATTTTATATAACTCAAAAATAATAAATTAATGAAATTACAAAAATGATTTTATACGAAAGCTGTAATTCATGATGATGATATAAGATTACATTTTTTATAAAAAGAGATTGTTGAATATGCTAGTTTTGCCCATTTTGCTCAAATCCACCTTAAAACATAAATATTACATGGAATTTTAAGTAACAGTACAAATTTAAGAAAAGAATTTCCAAGATTTTTACATTGATGTTTTGAGTAAAATAATCTGCTTTAAATAAGCAATCAGTATATAAATTTAAAAATATTTATTTATTTTTCTTCCGGTCCGTAACACGTATACACCATGTTAGTTAAATTACAAGGTCTCAGTGCAAAATCATGAAAGAAAGAGTAGTTATTTGAAACAAAAGACACCTGTTTCCAATTATTGGTTGCAGTTTAAAGACCAAAGGGTAAATAAGGAGCATTAAAATTTTTATTTGCTAGTTACTTTTCAAGGTTACATTTTAAAATTTATTGTCGAATTTACATATATTACACATGGCAACCAGTTATTTTGCGGCGTTTTTAGTGCCAAAAAAGAAACAACAAGAACACTAAAGCATAAGTATAGCATAATTTAAAAACCACTAGATTTCCTTTTCCAATTGACTTGGCGCAGCTACAAAATGAAGTGATGAAATGATCCGTCTGGTTAGATGAAATTATAACCAACATCACAAGATTTTAAAAGGCAATTTCTGTGGTCGTGTGGTTTTTGCAATTTTTTGAAAGTGTCACAAGACTGATGATCATTGGAAAAAAGATCTTGGAAGACTCAAGAAAAAAAATTAGGGAAGGAGATGGATACTCTCCTAATCTATTCATGGATGTAAACTTGATCATGGACCAGGAAGTATGTGTGTCAAGGTTTTGTAATGCGATTAGCAAGGTTAAAGTCGGCCAGCACCCGAAGTTCGTCCTTTTTTACCGTTTAGATTTCAATACATTTGACCATTTCTGTTTAATCTCTTTTCAATGATACAGAAATATTTTGATAGTGTATGTGACAGATAGTCACTTTCTTTTCATGAATTTCATCTTAATTAATTTCAGTCTGTTTGAGAGTCTGCCTAATATAGTGTTAAAAATTAAATTAAGTTTATGAAATTGCGTATTGAGGAAAAAGGCAGAATCGAAAATTTATCTGCACTACTTTGAGAAAACTGCTACAATATTCTGTAGCAGTTCTACTGCGGATATGTTCATTTTAGAAATAATTTTCGCTTACGTTATCCATTCAATTTACATTTCTTTATATTTTAACATGATAATGCTTATAAACCGGAATAAAGTCTGTAAATTCCTTGATGCGATTCTTTCTTGCAGCGACTAACATTCTTGCACTGTTATGCATAAGACAATTAGTATTATTTTTATTTTTAATAAAATTATTCATTGCTTAATAGTTCAAAGAGCCCCTACATGTTAAGTAAAAAGTTCCTACATGTTAAGTAAAAAGTTCCTACATGTTAAGTAAAAAGCTCCTACAAGTTATGTAAAAAGCTCCTACTAGTAAAACTAAAACCATTATGGAAAATGGTTTTATTTTGAAATAGATTCAATTTGATGTTCATTACAATCGTTTGAGTACTGTGGATTCAAGATTCTAACGGTATTCCAATAGTAAGAATGAAGTTAAAAATATCAAAAAATAAAGGAAATGTGCAATTAAATCGAGACAGAAATTATAATTATGGGGAAAATAAGAAAAAAAGTTTAATGCAATTACAAAGCATTCCATAGCATTTATAATTCCAGTCAAAGTGATCTGGTCGCATTCTTAGATATGGGATTGGATTGTCCGTGCGCACGGTCAAATTAAAGAAACAAATCTGTCAGAGCAGGTCCTAACGTGCGTACAATTTTGAAGAGAACAAGCGCATATTGGTACATTTTAGTTATCTTACTACAGTTTTAAAACAGTGAGTTTTCCAACAAACGATTTATGTAGTTCTTTCGAAGAATAAAACAAATTAAACAAAAGAATTGTAGCTCAATGAAAGAAGCAATTTCTTGTTGATATTTTATAGGTTAATTATTGCCAATAATGTCATTAATCTTCATCTTCGAGGGTACATCCATTAAAGGACGGATCGGCAACTAAAGTATAGAAATAAGAGATAAACCCATGAAAGAAAAAAAAAACGACCAAAATAAACAAATATACATTCATTTTGCACAAAATCTTTATGGCATACTTAAATATAAATAAATAAATATAAAAAGACAAAAGGCAAATTAAATTTTTCCCAACTTCAAATTTCATTCAAAAAGAAAAGTTAGAAGGACAGAAGGTTATTACAACCAATATGGATTTTGATATTATATCAGATACAAAGACAGAGAATAGGCAAATTTTGAAGAAACGGTTTAGTGTAAATTATGTTTAACGGATTTATTAGTTTTGATTAAAAAAATGCTTGAGCAGAAACATTAAAGATAAGATATACAGTATATCAAAGTTTTAAGATAATAAGTATTTTCTAGTTGTATTATTTAATCATTGCATTATCTAAAATTTAAAAAGGATTATTATGTTCATTATCCGAATGACACTGTTAATAGCTTGCCGAGAAAAAAAACCTCTTCAATGAATGCAACAATGATTAATGAATTACATCGCTGAACTTTCATTCAGTTGCCTTCATTCCGTTATCTCGTTCGTAGATGACATCAAACGTCGCTTCACTAGTGACAAAATTATTCATGCGAAGAATAGCCTTGATCTTTGTTGACGGTGGTGGACAAAGGTTTAATTTCCCATCCTCCTCCCTCAACGCGTCATGCCTGACATCACTTCCTGCTAGCCAGATTATGTGTGCTGTTCTTTTATTCTTTTTTTTTTAATTCTGGAGGAGAGGGTCTGTCTGCATGTAGCTGTGGAACAAACAGTGCTTCGACTGTTCGACAGTTCTTATCTGTTTTCTCTTTGGAAGGCCGCATCCTTTCATTTCCTCCGCTAACTAACCTTAATTGTCAAATTGGAATGGAATGGAATCTTCTTCAAGTCGAACAGTGGCGTTCCAAGAGCGTCTCTTTAATTTGTAAATAAGGTTCTCTATTGATACGAAGAGGGGAGATAATGAGATGAGATGGAGATCTTAATTGCAGAGGATGTGTCGTTTTATGGGTGTGTTCATTGCTAAAAGGATGTTTATAGGGAGATAAAGAGATATGGGATTCCGCGTGTTTGTAATCAAAAAAGTCCTTTGATGTTTTCTTTCAGCTATTTCCCGTCGAATTTTAAAACTATGCTTTCTTTATTGTTGCAGGATTTCCTTTCTTTTTCATGAATTTTCTGTTTTTTTATTTTTTCCCCATTTTTTACTCTTTCTGACTTTAATAATAAAAAACATGGTGGTAGTTTTTTCTTAGGAGATCTTAAAGAAAACGGAGAAGTTTCAATATTTTGAGTGTCGTTTATTATTTTTTAAGGATTCATGCAATTCATGACTTCAAAAGTTACAGATGTTTCTTTTCTTATTCACGAATTTCTGTTTCTTTGAAATAAGAATGATAATTTTAAGCAGTTGTCATTAGTTCGTCTACCATTTTGCCTCTGCGTATTTTATTGGTCATGGTCATTTATACATGTTCTGTCGATCAAAAAAGTACTCGAATATTTACAATTAATGAACTAGAACGAATTAATATATGCCATTCCTTTTGGAAATATGCTTTCTTTAAATGCGTGAGCATCTATTATCTTTAACTTTTGACCCCGACTCAATTTTTTCTCTTTTTCTCTTCGTTTATACAGTTACATAAAATTGAAGCAATCT
Organism: Argiope bruennichi; assembly: GCF_947563725.1. NCBI lineage: Eukaryota > Metazoa > Arthropoda > Arachnida > Araneae > Araneidae > Argiope > Argiope bruennichi. The sequence continues at coordinate 81,954,853 of NC_079155.1, forward strand.
GGATAACGAAATTAGGGCAATTGACTTTTAATAATAAAAATATTTAAAAATAAATAGCCATTGTTTGCCTCAAATACGTGAATAAAAAATTAATCTTCATTGTAAAGCTTTTCTTCATTTCTTTGGAATATGTTCACTAAAGAAACTCTGATATATACAAAAATGTCAGTTGAAAATTAGATATTCCTATTTAATTGCCTTATTTACAAAAAGAAGAAATTAAATTGTTATTCAGTTGTTCAGAAGGATGTATAACCGCTTTTGATTAAAAATTCCATCGTTTGCACATACTACACAATTTGATGTTTAAATTGCTTTACCTCTATAAATTACATTTCACGTCAATGAAGTTTACAAAAGTGTTTATTATTCCGGACATTTCAATAGTGTTTTTCATATATAATACTAAATTTTTTTTTCAGGAGAATTCGATCCTTTTTATATTTGTGCAATTCTAATAATGTAACACAATAGTCTTCATTCGAGTCTAAAAAAAAGATAGATTGCCATTTGCAATATTTCGCACTTATTTAATAAGTGAAATCGATGTGTGTTTTTTACAGAAAATAGTGGGTATGGTCTCCCCAAACTCTCCCTAATAATCTTCGATAAAAGTTTTATAATTTCCTTCACAAAATGATTGTAAAATATAGATCTTTCGTGTGAATCTATCGTGATAATAAGTATTTTGGTCATTATCTTGATTCCAAAATTTGATTCCGATTGATTCCAAAATTTAACATAAAACTTGTTGTAATCAAAAGCTAACATATCGAATTTCATTAATTTAATCATTGAGTGTATATCACATTTACATGCACGCGAAAGTATAGACAGAGAGACGGTGAAGCCTTTATCAGATTTCGTTTAAAATTTTATAAGAATCAATATCTGAGGAACTGAATCTGTGCATGAAATTTATTTACCTTCCTTTTTAAAATCTGTAACCTTCGAGTTTTCGAACAGCCAGCCAGCTGGAATAGATTTCATTCAAAATTTAATATATAATTCATGCACCAAATTTCGTCTGTCTAGCTCAAGCCTCTTTTGAGTTATTGTGCTCACAGATAGGCAGACGTAATTTCCAAAAATGCATTTTTCGTATTTGGGGAGATCTAAAACACGGAGAATCGCCAAAATATCGATTTCAACTTTTTGAATGCTTACAAAAAGATTTAAGATTTATTTCTTAAAATTATTTCTTCTTTTAATTCTTAAGATTTGGTTTTATTAAATATTTACTTTCTCTGTACTTAGTGTCCGGGAAAGTGGGAACAATTCTATTGAAAAGCTACAAATAATTCACAAGGGCCTCCAAATGTTACTTCCTTCTTCCTTACATTTCAAAGTGAAATTCTAGATATGAAAGAAAACACAAGAATCCGCGAAAACACTTTTTGAATATCTTTGTCTATAACTGTATACTAGGAAATTTTTCAATGCAAGGAGCTGAAATTTTATGCTTGAAATTTTCGGCTTATAAAATTCACTACGAGGTTATTGTAATGGAGTGAAATTTTCTCAAAAATTCGTCTTTTAATGGCCATTCATTCAAGTCCTTGGCTCCGCTTGCATTTATTTGTTTTAGTTGTTTATATGATAAAGAGAATAGCACAGTCTTTTACGTATAACAGTTTTTAAGTACTTATATTCAACCTCTTGAGAATTTTTAGGATCTTTAAGCCTAATTATTCCTCTAAAGCTTAAATCTAAATCTAAAGCCTAATTATTCCTCTAAAAGTTTGAGATAAACGAAAATTAAGAAATGTATCAGGCAAAAGGAAATCCTATTGTATGAATTCAAACTAAAAAAAAGTAACAAAAAGACAGGTAACTGGAAGCATTAAAAATTTTAAAAATGCTCAAATATAAGACAAAATTAGACAAGGCAGTCAAAAAGATTGAAACTATTTTAAAAGACAGTATTTAATGATAAATTACAGAATGCACATTTTAAAATGCTTGGTTTTACTTTAGACATTAAAATTAATAGTAAAGATGTCTGTAGAAAGTAACTAAATGTTAACACTGGCAGACGCATTCGAATGGTACATATCATTAAACAGTGAAATAGTTTTAGCTTCTTGACAAAAAAATGAGACTGATAAAAATTATATTTTAATTAACTTTGAAAAATTATTAAAAATCAAAATTAAATTAAATGTTAGTAAAATTGATGATATTAAAAAGTTAAATTTTTAAATATTAAGATGGTGTTAAAATATTTTTCGCACGGTGATTTATTTAGAATTTATGGTTGAAAAATGTCTAGAGAATGTTAGACGTTTATTAATAGCATAGTTAATCCTTTTAGTTCCTAAGGAACATGTGTGAGAAATTTCATGCGCATCTCTAAAGGGGAGTGGAATTATGTTAAGTTCAAATAAACAGACTTTCAGTTTATCCATATCGATTGTGATAAAAAAAAAATTCTTTCCTTATACTATCTATAAGCTAGTTATTAACTGTATTGCATGACTGCATGGCCCATGCTTAATGTGAAAATCATTGACAATGCTTTGGCGTCTGGATTTAGAACTAAAACCGACAGACATTTATTTATTCGTTAGTAAGTGTTCTTCAATAAGAATTTTTTTTTCAATATTTAATTTGAAAATAAATCGAAACTTTAAGATATTTTCTCAATATCATTGGATTTCTTGAACAAAAAACACATTAATTTTTTTAAAAAAAGAGGCCTTTTTTTGTGATGCCAGTTTTATTTAAGTACATTTTTTCTTTAATTTGAATAAATTAAAAAAATATTTTTAAGCGTATTTTACAACAATACTTTTCGAGATTTTTCCTTTTTGTATTTGTATTCATGCACGTCGCCTAAACACGTTGGAACGATACAAATGCATGTTTTTTGCGTGCATTTTAGATGCATGTGGTTTTGCGCACGTATTCGATATTTTTTGCGCAATGTAATAAATATACTGACAGAGAATGAATCTAAAAAAATATGCATGGTAAAATGTTCCAGACTAAATGCTTAAATTTTCTTTAGTGCTCCACCTTAACAAAATTTTCAAACGTGCTCCACCTTAGAAATAATGTTTAATTAAAGGAACCAATATTAAGTAGGAACTGAAATACTATAGCTTTTCTTTGAATCTCTTTTATGGATTTTATTTATGCAAATCTATATTTATAACCATTGCGTTTCTAAGCAGAAATGTTGCGGTTTCTGTGATATGAAATATGTTCACTAATAAATGACTCATAAGCAATTAATCAAACCAGACACGCTTTCGTTAAATGCCACCATTTGGTGTTATATTTATTTTCTTCTCGGAGGAACTAAAACATAATTCTCAGATTTCACACTTTCAAATGGCAACTTTCAAGGAAGTTGCCATTCATTCATTTAAAAAGGCAAATTTCATCATTTTCCTCGATTCGAAGAAAGTAGAAACATGATGATAATGAACACATGTTTGTAAAGTAGTACAAATGAATGCGAAATAAATCTTTATAGACTTGGCAATTTTATAGAACGATAATAGAAAGCATAATTCATAATCTTCACAGTTATAAAAAGTATTGTTTCTTAAAAACATTCACAAAAATAAGGTTTTTCAAAACAAATGCATTTTTACAAATGATTATAACATACTAGTGAACGAAAAGGAAGATAAACTTTGAACTAAGTACATAAGAATGCTCATATTTTTTTGCGTACCTTATAATTATCCGATGCTACTTTAATTATTCCGTTCAATGTGCATTGTTGCTTGTGTAACAAAACTTTATGAAGCAAGTTCCTAGTCATCCATATTTCTTCGATAGCCACATGTAAGTTTTATATGTGATTTCATATGAATTTACCTATTTTATCATTCAATTGGCATACTATGGTCGAATTTAGCTTCTTTGCCAAAAGTCCAATTGTATGGGGCTATCTAAATATTCTGAAATAACTTCTCAAATAACTTATTTTTTTTTGTATAAGTCATCGATACTGTATTAGTGCCTCCTTTGTTTCCAATCGAAGAAGAATCGAATGTACGCATAGAGAATAGACCAAAAAGGGGAATAAACTACAGAACATTATCCTTGTGATCATCCATGGGAAGAATACAAGACAATTATTGCGTACGCAAACGAAAATTTGATTTGTATTGTGTTAAAATTTTTTTCTTCTTATCTCATTAACGAGTAAGTTATATTCGTCCTATTATACTTCAAATAACAGCATTCATTCACTTATTACAACAAACAAGAAACTAATACTTTAGTTACTGAAACACAATGTAATAACAATAAATGAAAATTTACAAAGCCTACTATCAGAAAAAACTTTTTCTATTATTATATTTTCTATATATGATTGATACGATCATAGTAAAATAATTGTTAATATTTCAGCTACGTAGAATTTTGTTATTTATTTTCACAAGAACAATGATAACCCTATTTTACAATTGTTACTCTTAGTTTTAGTTGTTTTATTGAAGGATTCTTTAATGTTGAATAAACCAGTGAAAAAGATTTTTTATTTAAGAAAATCAGTAATGACGGCCAAAAATTTCTTTCGTAGAAAAAAAATGGATTTATCTGACATTGTAATTTGTAATCCTTTGTTTTATTGTCGAAATTAGTAGTTTTCTATTTAACGAGAAAAAGGCTTACACACGTTTAGTACTTTTAATTAATTATCTTTAATTTTAATAGTAATGAAAATATCCAGCAAGCAATTTGTGTTTATAATTTTAAAAAAATGTATTCACACTTAGCCTTGACTCAATAAATGGCCATGAATGTTATTATTATTGGGTCCTCGAGGAATCAAAACATTTCATTGATTTATTTTAATAATAAATATTTTTTTATCTGCAGAGATTTTTAAAAAAAGTTAAACAATATTAATTGTTTAAATTAACAGCATTAAGCAAATTATTTATCATAATTAATTTAGCAGTTGCCTTTACGAAATATTATGAGTTCTTCTAACTTCTTCTTTGTTAAAATTTAATAGTTTTCATACAATTGATATTGCTTTTGTAATGCACCTTAAACATAATAATTGCACCCAATAATAATGTTTAATAAATTTTAAAATAATTTTGAAGAGAAATTTTGAATACTACAAACGATAAACACAAAATTATTATTTTTTTACTGTTTAAAAACTTACGCAATTTCGAAATTTTGGTAAAAAAGATTTTCATAATAAATTGATTTGATCTATTACTATTTTGGTATATCGCTGATTACCATATTGCATTGATCCATCTGATTTTTATACAGTTTATTTAATTCACACTTACTTATATACTTATAATGAAATTTTGTAATCGATTTTTTTCTTTTACTTCCTAATGCATTATAGCTTTGAAACTTTGTGTTTCCTCGATGGCAATGCACTGTTTTAATATTTTCAAAATTTACTGTCAGTTCATTATAGTAAATTTTGTACTATCATTTACTGATAATCAATTAAAGTACAAAATTACAATACTGTAATGTAGTATAAATTTTATATACAATAAATAGTATCATATGGAAGGAAATTTGTAAAAAAATTTGATTTCAAGATTCCACATTATTTATGCTAGTGTTTACTTATAAAAGGAATTGCTTGTGTAGCGATTTTCTGTTTGTATGTCAGAGATATTCATACAAATCTATCGTACTGGCATTCATGAAATTTGGCACATAGATAGTCATAAGGATGACTCAATAATCGAAGCTCGAATTTTAAAAATCAGTTACAAATTTTCTGATCAAATTTTTTGTGATATTTTGAAAAAAATTCACACTTTTTTTATTGTAATATGGATTTTAATAATTATAGAACCATAAAAAGACAAATATTTGTCCTTCTAAAGAAATTTGTTTTGGTCTTCTAATATATGGAATTTAAAAAAAAAAAATTAAAAAGTTAATCATTGCTCTGAAAAATTTTTAAACTTAAAACTGCATCCGACTTTTTACATTCGATATTCCTTTTCCATTATTTTTTTCAAATTTTGTGAGGTGATTGTTCATACAATTTTCTCTAATTTAGAACAATAATGATAAAAATACCTTCATTGATTAATTTTTAATTAATTATTTTCTGAATTAGTTGAATTTTCGTGTTTTTTCACCGACCCAGTCAATGAAGATAGAAAATTGTCAAATCAGAATCCAGGAAACACAGGATCATGAAAATTTGTGTGGTAATAAAATGTGAAATTCTTTAATCGCCGTTTGGAAATATTTGTCCAGTTTGGATTATTTACGCATGTGGATCGACGGAAAGTGTGTTATAATATTTTGTTTAGTTTCAAATATAAATTAAATGTAAAACCAGGATGAATTGAAATGTTATTGCAAAATTTAGCTCCCTACAAAATGTCTGAAAGAACTGGTTTAGTTGTAAATAAATTATAACGTACCATTAGAGTAAAAAAAAAATTCTTTTTGCAAATGACACGATATATTTCATATTACGCATATCTCTCAGGACAAAGATCATAGAATAATAATTAGTTTCTGAATAGGTCCACTCGCTGTATGGTAGTTCAAGCTATGTTTTTCTATCTAGAAAAATCAAAGTTAAGTAGAGTTTATTTTTATTTCTGCAGAAAATAGGGAGTGCTGAAAAACTGGTGATCACTAACGAAACATCTAGAGGTCATGAAATTTTATATGAAATTAAACTTTTTTTAAAAATAGGTCCAATGGTTAGGATTGCCGAAGTTTGTACGGATTTTTTCAGATTTTGATTTTGCTAACATTTATCAAGTCGCCGGTAACGCCGTGCGGGTCCTACTAATGAAGTTTAAATTAAAGATTAAAAAGTAGAATAATTAAAATAAAAAAATAGTATTCATTTAATTTAAATTCTTTTGAAAATAAAACTGAAAGCTGAGTTTTACGATGAATCCGCGAAATTTTTGTTGAATAAATTTCTGAGATATTATAAATTATGAAAGTTATTTTGTAGTGCACATAAGACTTCAATGCCGAACGACTGCTGTCAGTTCTCGTATTTTTTTTTAAAGTATGCTTGGTTTCAGTAAGAAAAAGTGTCTTTATATTAATTACAGTTTCATCATTTCCACTTTAATTTAAAATTGAATTTTACGGAAGCTGACTAAAAATTAGAGAGATGCGTAGTACAATGAACACAACGGCTTCAAACTTACATAATAGTGTAAGTGAATTACACGATTATCAAAATTTGAAGCTTAAAAGTATTTTGCTGGAACACCTATTATGAGACCAAGTTGCATAAAATATTATATGAACATTTTAGCAATCATTAATATTGGCGAACTGGCTGGTCGTCAAAGGCTGCTAGTATACTAATAAAAGGGTGTTTTCTGCAAACTTCTTTTCATTAATTTTATTTTAAAAGGTCATCCATAAAATAGAATGCATGATTGAATGGTGATAATATAATTAAAAATTTTCTGTGGAATGTGTCATCAATTAATTATTCTCTAAAATAATCAAAAATAATTGTTTCTATAATTCTGCACTTCTTGTTTCAAATACACATTTGAATACTAAAACAGTCTCCCAAAAACAACAACCTGCACAATATTTTTTTATACACTTTCTACTACTAAATTCAGCGATTATAATATTAAATTTTGCAATAAATGCCAAATTAAATCAGTTACGAAAAAAAAAAAAAAAAGGCGGGCCATTTCTTTTCTCTGAGGGTCACTAACATAAATTGACTTGCGGTAGACAAAAAGTGAAAGAATTTCATTGTTTTCTCTACGCATGTTTCTTCATGTTACTATCTTTCTAGCTAAAACAAAATCATGCCTATGCATAATCACTCCCTGCTCTACCTTGGCGTCCGAGGTGGCTGGAGTATCCAGTCACCGTGAGAATTAAGATCGTGTACTGAGGTCAACGAATAACAGTTCCTATTACGCGCATCACATGCTTCGATCTTTCATACAGAGGTACAATCCATCATCGGTTAATGGACTCAGAGAGCAAACCAGCATAGTTATATTCGCCATAGAAGAAAAAATTTGCTAATTTACTCAGAAATTTCTCATTTCCATATCCGATTGCCCGCAAATAGAGCTCAGATCAATTATAGTGTTACAATCATTGTTTCGTTTTCATTCGAGTTTTTAAAAAATAAAACTATTAAAAAACCAGCTGTTTTATCCATACAATTATGATATAATCTCATACACTCTCCAATCCTTATTCTCTTCCCCATTAATGAACAAGGGATAAGGTCGCGAATACCTTGCATGTCATTGGTGAGCAATCTTAACGAAAAGTAGAGTGAAATATATTTATAAGGAAAACGAATATAATGAAATATATTTGGCGTTTTGCTAGCCTATTCACTGAATCTATCTATCATGCGATGGATGCCTTTTTTGCCCACTGATTGAAACCAAAATATGATACAGAACTATAGTCATAAAATAACACGCTGAATTTCATTTATTTAAATAATTACATTTACATGTATCTAAAAGTACAGAACCGCTTGATAGATTTGGTGCAAAATTTTGTAAGAATCTATTATAGATTCTAAACTTGAGAACCAAAGTTTATCAACTTAGTTTCGTAGTTATTGAGTTCTCTTGTACTCAAACGACTAGACTCCCTATTTCGTTCAAAATTCGATAGAAATCTACAAATTTGGTTTAACTCTATATACTAAATTTTATCCGTATAGCTCAAAGTATTTTTGTGTTATCGCATTCTCAGAGAAATATATTACCAAAAATGTGCTTTTCGTACTCGAAGAGGTCTCACACCTGAAGAGGCATCAAAATCATGAGTTCGAATTTTTTAATGATAACAATACTTCGCATAGGGAAAGTAATTATTCGTCCTTCCATTTGTAAACAGAGTAGAATTAATTCTATGACAAATTGTAAGGAAAAAGTTATTAAAAAAGTCTGTATTTTTATTTAAATGGCAATGGAAACGGTCGTTGTTACTGCCAAAAGTGAGATGATACGAAATGAAATTTTGTCAGATAACTTGCCATATACATTGCAAATATAGTGGAACCTGATAAAAGGTTCTAATTCAAAGAATCAGACACATAAGAATGCGATTAGTGTTCCTATAGCTTGATAAAGAAAATCTGTATTACACATATTTAATTTATTTTTATAATCTCCTTGCGTTTGTTAGGAAAGCAACTGTGTACATTTACTTGTTTCTTACTGATAATCAATGAAGCTGATAGTCTATAAAAATGTAACACATTACTAGTAATATGCTTATTTACAAATTAGAGACATATTTGCATAAATTAGTATGATAATACATGCACCTTATAACGTTGAAAGTATTCCTGCATTGCAGGAGAATTCATTATATATGCATTAATATACGAATAGTAAGAAAATGATTGATGACATGAACTTTCTTTTGTCATGAATACATCATTATTTATAAATAATTGGGATAACATCTGAAGAAAGTAAGCACCTACTTGAAGTTTATGTATGTAGATTACTTTTTCATGTTTTTTTTTTGTTCCAGTTAAATAAGCCTTAGATGAAAGCTCAGTGCATTATCTCCTCCAAGTCGCCCATCAGAATTGAAGAAGAATTATAATTAATTAAAATTTTGTTATTCAGAAAGTTATAGGTGTCAAAGAATTCTGATGTAATCCAAAATACGAATCAGTATTCCACTTGGTTTGGAGAGTATTATGGTAAATACGTTATTACATGCAAGAAATTTTCAATGAGCAACTGATTCGATCCGCGAAAAAATGTGAAATAGAATTCTTTATAAGTTTCTAGATTTTAATGTTTTTTTTACAAAATTATTTTATTATTTCAATTTTTTTTATAGAAATTCATATACTCGCATTAGTTCTATATAATAACTCACATTGTTACACTATTTTGTTGATTGTGCTATTCATCTGCCCAATATATCATTGCCTACTTTTGAAATGAAGCTCATCTGAAATTATAAACAAACTAAAAAGGAGAAGAAAAATAATAACAAATCAATTAAATAAGAAATAATAAGAAAAATAAGAATAAATTAATTCGATCTTTGTTTTTCTGTAGATTCGGTAACTTTAAATTAACTAATGACATATGTATTATTCATTGAAATCCATTCATCTAACGTCGTGTTTCTCAGTTATTAAGTTTACTAACAGATGAATCGATTCATACACGAAGAGTTTATAGATAATCATATTTTAGAAGATCTTCAGCCGAAATTTGATGCAGATGAGTTGAGAAAGTGTAAAACGTGAATTATCGAAGTACTGAGATCGATTTTTTTTTGTCAATTGCAATACTTTTTCATGTATACTTTATTTTTTTTAGAAAGTAAATTTTTTTAATGAGTTTCATTCATAAAATAATGATTCGTAACCTGAAGAGCTAATTTAAAAGTTTTGCTTTAAGGGCTTTTTTATTTTTTAGCATATAGAAATGTTCTTTTCTGCAAAAATATGTCATTCTTTTAGAAAGCACACAAGTGCAAGTAAATAATTTAATTTTTTTCTCTGCATTTCCATAATTCACTGATATATTTTTGGTCATGACGATCGAGTTTTTCAATATTGAATAAATTTGCATTTCTGAAATAAATATATTCGTTTACTTTGTGAGTAGTGCTTTTAAATAGAAATAGAAATAAATAGAAATGTGAAACGTTGTGTGTACATAGGTGAAAGCAAGTGAAATATTTTACTAATTGACATAGTTACGCTACAGAGGCAATATAAGGATTTATTTTTTCCCCCCTCAAACTCAACAGAAGCCAAAGTGTATTCTTACAATTGTCCATCGTATTTAAAGAAAGTTTGTAAATGGAATTAGTATATGTTAGGATGTAATATTTAGGGAAATAAAAGCTTGTTCCACTTAGTTTTATGTTCAAAGTAAGCATTTGTTATTTGTGTTTCTTCACTTTCTTTGCTTCGGATAGTTCTTTTTCACACTGCAATAATATTTAGTCGTTTTAACTACATTTAGAATACCTATTGAAAACTCTATTGGAATGAAATCCATTATTCACTACTTTTTTATTTCACCAACAGATACTAAGTTACCAATGTCAAAAAAAAAAAGATGGATCTTCAATATTATTTAACTGAAATGCCTCTTATAACTAATGTGCATTAGTTACTTGGCATTAGTTGATCGAACTGGAAATTTCATCCAAATAAAATTTTAACATAAAAATTTTTGCATTTTTATAGAATTTTTAAAATTATTAGCATTTTAAAATTTATCTGAAATAGATTTGGATAGTTAAACTCCATTTTAAATTTGTGATAGATATGGATAGATCAAATAACCTCACAGATTTTGAAAATGTTTAAATTTACCCCTAGAATGCAGAAGATGTGAAATTTGCTGAAATCGGACACCATTTATTAAGACATACATCAATTGCATCATATATTAAAATTGTAAAATAATTTTTGAGTAGAAACAAGATGATAAGCAAATACAATAAATTTTAAAAAAGAAGAATAAAGTTAAAAATTTTTAGGCTTGTGAATAAAAATTTGCTAATAGTAAATAAAATGTAAGAATAATATTATGCATAAAAGAATATATATGGAATAGTTTCGGATATTCAAAAAAAATATGCAAAGTGTAAGGTGATAGTCAAGCAAATAAAATTTTAAGTTAGGGCAAAGTCAAGATAATACAAAATGAGAAATAATACTAAATGAGAAAGACATTGATAAAATAATGAAGAAAAAAAGAAATGAAGAAATAAGGATCAAATGAAAGATTTCCAATATTTTTCATACATTTGACACTATCTTGCATGTAATTGTATTATCTAGAATAGCTTTTTTCAATTTATACATTTTTTATATTGAAGTTTCCTAGATATGTTTGTCTATATTTTGTAATCTAAATCTTTTATTTGCCCTCCAACAAATTTTTATTAGCAGCAAACTTGAAAATTGAATATATTATTTTTTTTTGATAAACTTCGAAAACGTTCGCCGTTGTTTCTTTCGTAAATAGTATTTTTATTGCATAAAATAGGATATACTAGGTATTAATTTAAAAATACGATGTTTAATTTTGAAAAATCCGTATTCCATCAAGTCTTTTCAAAATTAGAGAGACCATTTCATATACTCATTCAGCGCTCAAAATGAAATTTAATCATTTTAATTTATAAATAATTTCAAATTTAATTTAATAAAGAAAGATGTCAAAAGGTTTAAATACTGTTGTAGTATAAAGAAGAATTAAAAGCGGAGAAAGTAAAATGAAGAAAATATATGTCGTTATAATATTTTATCTCAATCTTTAAAACGAAAAATATTAAACAATTAGCAGGTGTATAAAGTATTCAAAAAAATATTAGCTCAAATATATTCTCAATAAAATATTAGCAGGTGTGCAAATGAATAAAGGTTACTAAAGGGTACTTATAAATTTTTTAAAGGGTTTATAAACCTATTAATAAAATTTCTTTTCTTAAAATTATTACCATAGATATTTTTTTAGAAAAATGGAAGAGAAATAATTTTTAATTCTAGAAAAAAAATATTTAGGGCACACTTTGAAGGGAGAAAATGTGTAATAAATGGGTATGGAATTTTAAGTAAAATTTTATTATTATCGTTAAAAAATTATTAACAAGAAATATTAGTTTATTTTGAAAATAAACCAAAAACAAGAATTTCTAATAATTATATCTCAAGAAATTATATTTCAAAAGATTTTATTTCAAGAAATGTTATAAAAGCTGATTCACCATTAAATGAAAAGCATAAGTTTAACCTGGAGACTGATAAATTAAATATCTTATATCTTATCAAGCAACACATCTTTCACAAATTTCAAATTTTTCCAAGAAGGAAAAGAAGTAATTTTTCTTACAATTAATAATAAATAGCTTGGATCTTTCTTTACATCTAGTCTGAACATAAGATCAGATGCACGTATTTTATATGAAAAAAAAGTTAGAAACATTCGTTATTAGTTTCAAGAAATTTAGTTCCTTCTTCTTAACGCAACTTTAAAAATTGGCAAAAGTAGTGATACTTGATAAATGATAAAATATAAAACATTTTATTTATCAGTTGGCAACATATTAATATTTGAACTAGAAAAGATGGAATTGTTTAGAAGAGTAAGTAAGAATTCATTATTCTGAACCCTGCTGAAATTTTAAGCACTACACTTTCAGTCTCGAAACCTGCGTCTCACAAAAACAATAGGATAATAGAATCGATTTAAGATTTAATGTTCTATAGTTTAATACATGAATTTGCCTTAGATAGAAACTTTTGATCCACAGGTCCTGTTGTTGGGTTTAATTACGTAATGCTTTATTAAAATAGAGGTACCTTTTATGCTTTTATTCCTTTTTTTTAAATGAGAGCATTCACTCGAAAAATATCAATTGCTTTGCATTTTAAATTCTATATTCTAAAAATACCAATTGTTTTGTATTTTTGTATATTCTTTGCTCTTCCTTGCACGTACATTTTTTACATAACATCTATTCGATTAATTTTAGAGCCCAATCTGAAGTGTTCATGAAGTTCAAAGTATGAAGTGAACAAAGAAAAGATTCGTTGATTTTGGGTATATGAGTTGTAATAAGAACATTTTTAGTTGTTAGAAATTGAATTTTATGAAAACTATTTTATTTATTTACAATCTCTTGGTTTTAACTCTTGGATATAAAAAAAGGAATGCCATGAAATGTTTTTTCTTAGAAGTTGCCCTTCTAGTTTACATACATTTTTCATAAATCATCAAATGCATCAAAATACTCTTTTCTTCAAAAGCTACATATATATTTATAAATATATATGTAGCTTTTAATGTATGTAGCTTTAAATATGTATGTCTTCTAAGAAATACATATTTGACTACATATATATAATCTAAAACTTCGTTAACCGATTTGTTTACATTTTACTGTTGCCATTCGGAAATAAGTAATAAAAACGATTTCTGTATCACATATGTTATACATACTTTATATATATATATACGTGTGTGTGTATTTGTGTGTATACACACAGAGAGAGAAACTTACATTGGGAAAATATTTTACTAAATATGATTAATAAACTGAAGTAGTCAATGAAAATACATTTACAAAGCGGTAAAGAAAAGCGGTCCTTTTTAGTAAGTTCAATAAAAAACATTGAAATGAATGTTGCTTTGTATTATTGTATAATGCAAACTAATGTTATTTAAATAAGTTTTTATGAAAGGTTAATTTTATATTTGTGATAAATTCAATATATAAGAGTTTTTAAAATAAATACTTTTTTACTCTCCAATTTCCACTCATTACCTCAAAATATGAATATAATTTTCAGTATCTGAGTATAGAATTATATTACCTTTAGCTTCGCTAGTCCCACAAATTTACGTATTTGGATAAAAATTAAGAATTTTCTTTCGAAATTGTTAAAATTTGTGAACCAGTTGCCAACGCTCTTTTTCTCGAAATTCCGTTCGTTGGAGAGAGCAGTTTCACATGTTCAGAATTCGGATTCAATTCATATACAATTTGAAATATTTAAGCTTCCGTTATTTAAAAAATATATATTTTAAGATAAAAATGCATTAATATTTCTTATCGTCATCTGCTGCCAATACCTTTGAATTAGCCAGAGTGATATTTTTGAAACTCTCTTTAACTCTTTCTAGGGCCGTGGGAAGTATGCTTCCTACCAAATTTATCAATCTTTGTATGAAATTATGTAGGTTGGCATCAGTTCTGACAAATTTTTTGAGAAAGACAGAAACTTAGATGCCTCAGTTCTTTATCTCAATCAAAATGACGTGTCTTGATTTGTTACTTAATTATTAATTAACCAAATTAATTAATTAATCAAATTAAATTTATCTAATAAGCTAAATGAATCCCTTTTCTTATTCCGATTTCAAGCCTAAAAATATTTTAACATAATATGACTAGAAACAAATGGCCCTTTAAAGGGTTAATACTAACTCATAAATGTTTATCTTTCCTCCCTCTCCACATAAAAAGCGGGGATCTTGGACAAGGTCATCAGTGCCACGAGTGTGGTTTATATTTTCGAAGTGATACGTGGGAACTTTTTTTTTTGCACCGTAGAATTATGAAGAAAATTAAGCACGCATTTTGAACGTCCTTTTTTCCCCAGCCGATCTCAACCAAAATTGGACATAAAAGTACAATTTTCGTAACAAAACCATATACTATAGTCATATATCTAAGTTGTTGCATGTTTGAATAATTATGTTTACATGCCTGCGAATGCGAAGATCGATTGACAATTAACCCTTTTGACGGATTTGATTCAAAAGTTGAATAGAAGTCTGTAATTTAGATGATAAAACTGTATACCAAATTTTACCTATCTAGCTCCTTACGTTTTGCAGTTTTTGTTTTCTTGCACTCGGACAGACAAACTTCCTATGAATGGATTTCATTCATAATTTAATAGAATTCTACAGACTTGAAGTAATAAAGCACATCCCAAATTTCATGACTTTAGCTGAAAGCTTTTTTTGAGTCATCTGATTCACAAATAAGTAAACAGAATTCCAAAAATGCATTTTTCGAACTCTGGGAGCCTTGTAAATGAAGGTTTGTAAAAATCTTGAGACCGAATTTTGTGACAATGACAATATTTTCTTTGTATATGTTTCGTATGCGCAAAAGTAAAGTTGCATACGATGCACAGTTAAATATTGTATTTAATCTACAGTATAAAAGTTTATGTGAAAATAATCTGATCTTGTAAAATTTTACTTGAAACAAAACTATCAGTCTTTTCATGTGGAAACAACACGGTATTTAATTTTATCGATAAAAATATGGCATTATTAAAACTTTTTAAAAATTTTTAAAATATTTAAATTAATATATAAAAAAACTGTTAGTTAAAGAAAATTTAGTTCCTCAAATAGCGATCAGAGGTTAATAGATAAAAATTCGTTATCATATTCTTCTTCTTCTGATGATGTCGTGTCCGCGTTACTACGGAAAGGGGGTGCAGTAGCTTCTGAGGGTAAAGACCCCAGAGCACACGAGGGCAGAAGTCTGATTTCTAGCTCAAATGAAGATGAAATTCACACACCTCACATATAGAACATAGATGAAGAAGAACCATGCCCGAACCGGGATTCGAACCCGGGACGCCCAGATAACGGGGAAGATGCGTTACCCCTGTGCAAGGACGCCGGCATTATACATTTCTTAGCAATCATATTAATGATATAATAAAGAAGTAAATATGCTTTTATTATTTTATATATTAGATGCTCTCTTAATAAATTATAATTTGAAAATATTCCTGGAGACACTTGTAGCATAATGTTATTGTATCAGCATCGATGAAAAAGTGAGTGATTACGAGAGGCGATTATGAAAGTTCCACTGAAAAAAAAAAGATTTAGCACAAAATAAATTTGCTATTATCAGGCAGCATTACCCAGAGACTTTGTTATTAACAGAACATGCCAATCCAGATGACGTCCTCGTCATTCTTTTATGGATTGAAGTTAGTGAACCTCCAGCAGTCTTATATAGATTCGAAATAAAACATATCAAATCAGTTCTAAATTTACACTAAATTTAAATTTTTACGATACGATGGCTTAATGAGTTTGTGCACAGAGTCTCTATAGTGGAAAGACTCGAATTATAGACCATTTTGAAATATGCTAGTTCATGGCTTCACCCATTTCTTACAGTTTAGTTATATTAAAGCAACATTAGGACAATTTTGGGACAAACCTCGTAGGTTTGAAACGGGGTTAGATGACGAGAACAATACCTAAGCTCCTACTGACACCTCCTCTTCAAACTTCTGTACCACACCAGCGGGCGGGACGGATTTGGGCCCGACGGATTTATCTCTCACTAGACCCGCTTATACAACGGTTCTTTGGTAGAATCGGGTCTAGCACCTGAAAACCTCCGGTTCCGAAGCCGAAACCTTGCCACCAGGCCATCGTGCCTCAGCCCGCATCTTAAAAGAAAAGCTTATTAATAGTTAGAAATGAATGTAAATATTTATTCTTTGAATGTATATGATTATGTTTATAAAAAAATTTAATAAACTTTAAATGCGTTAATTTGACATCACAAATGAGATAACACTCTTAAGAGATGGAGTTATTAAAGCTAAAAATTGAAAATATACTTATTACACTAAATTATTCTCAAACGATATAAAATTACGTGCAGTTAAAAGGTCCTGCGCTCATTTGATGTTGGGATTTGTTGCAGATCCTGCAAGCAGACGTTAGATAATATGTATGGCGACTTTGATTATGTGTGAGTGTAATCTCATGTGAATTGACTCATTGATGTTTTAATAAAATAAATGTCCTCTAATAAATATAATTATCGCAGCAATATTGAACGCTTTTAGCAACAGAAATGCTGAATACAGAGTTCTTGCAAGCTTTCAACACGAGAAACGTGATTTGAAGCCGATAATGAGGCACCAAACAAAATTTTTTTATTTGAGAAACATGACTGCGAAGAAACATGAGCATTTTGAGGAAAAGAAAGCTTTATTTATAGAAAAATGCAAATAAGACCTATTTAATAACTTTATTTAAGTAAGCGCATTGCTTCATCTACATATGTTAGGCAATGTATACTTTTAGTCAGCTGTTATTTAAAGTTCATATTAATCAACTTGATTTATTAATGTGTTATTCAGAAAAAGCATTGCAATCGCCATGACCTTGGTTTCTAATTTTCTTTAGTTCTTTCAATTATTTATTATCTTTTGTAGTGGAAAAAACAAATGCCGACGCAATCTAAAGAAAACATATACGTAATTAATTTTCAACAATTAATATTTTTAGCAATTAAGACATTTAAATATTCAAAAGGGTTTTCAAAAGTAATAAAGCCGCAGCCTGTTTTTTATTTAAATTTATAAATTGATATAATTTTGTACTAAGGTAAGTAAGAAATATAATAAATGTTTCTAGTAAATTATGTAAAAAAAAAATTTATAAATATTTCATCATGAAAAAGGCGCTATTACATTTTTCAATTCGCTCAAATATTCTATTGAAATCATATGACAAGTTGATTAAAAAAAGTAACGATAAAATAACAAAGCTGTAGTAATAAGTATCTATATTTGCATATAATATATTAAGGCTTCTTTGAATTTCTTATAATTTTAACTTTATTACTCCCATATATATGCTCTATCATAGTCTTCTGGCATAAAGTCTGAAATTAAACTATTAGTTTATTTTTTTCTGTTGTTAATTTAATTTTTATTTATTAATCATTATTTCAAAACTTTTCAAAAATTTTTGTAAATTTTTCTATTTTAAGCTTGCCACAAACTAATTAAGCATTATATAAGATACAGAGTTAATAGTTTAAACGATAATATGGTGTTAAACTTCATATTTTCTTTTAAACTCGATACTGACATTATACTTTATTTTAAAATCAAGCTCTATATAGCGGGCAATATTTTTCTAAAATATTTTTGATGATTTACTAACAAATTTCAACAGATGAAATAATTTCGTTTACTTTCACACTAAGCACTGAATGTTTCTTTAATTTACCAGGAAAAGAACCCACAATGATTAACATCGATATGAAAATTCATAACATAGTATGAAAATCAATATAAAAAAACAAAGCTAATGTAACAAAATTATTTTAAATATGTATGTTAGGTAAATTATTTTTAGGAAGTTGATCTATTGAAATGGTTTTCAAGCCATGACTTTCAGAAAATTCCTGTATATTTTCTATGATTGTACAAGAAAACTAGAATAATTTCAATTGCAATGACTGGTATATGGTATATGGAGCGTTAAAGATCATTGATTGGACAAGATCATTGACATGGACAAGATCATTGATTGGACAAGATCATTGACATGGACAAGATCATTGATTGGTAATTCAATGGGAATAAAATAACAAGCAGTTTCCTTTCTTTCAAGTCCCTCGTGGGGGTACCTCGAAATGAGGATGAGAGGCTTCCGGCATGGTGGTTGGATCTCGCCACTCTAGAGGGTACACAAATAGGTCGGGGATCTGACTCCTCCCATCAATGACGGAACGTACTTCCTTTAGGGAGGGTTGTACCGTGGCCGGTGATAGTCCTTAGGACTCAACTGCAGTTCCCGCCAGTGTTGCTGCTGCGGCGGTCCGGTCATTCAGCCTTATGGTTTAAATCCGTGTGCCTTCGTGGCGGGTCGGAGAGTCAGTTGGTTGACTTTCCTTTCTTTCAATAAATTCTGAATTATTAAAGACAGAAAGATTATTCAAATTAGGCAAATTAAGAGCATTATAATGAAATTTTTTTACAAGTTTTTTGTTATTCTACAACTTCTTAGAAATTTAGAATCAGTTGCCTTACTCGTAAATAAAAATATCGGATTATATATTTTTATTTTGTTGTTCGCAGTTAACCGTAAGTACAGTGCACTCAAAAGGTTGACGCGAAATATTTTTTATGTGGTGCTTTTTTCTGAAATGACATCTTTGTTTATGTAAACTGAAGAGGTATCATTAAGAACCTAAGATTGTTTATATCAAGGATAATTTAAAGTTATGCTCTTTTAATTATTAATTAAGTTTCTATTTATATTAATAAATGCAGAAAGAATTCATAGTTAGCGAAATATTTTAGAAAAATTATCGACGCATTACTTACAACATTTTAAAATTTCGATTTTCAGCTGGATTGTCTAATCACTAAAATGATTACACTTTTTGAAAAATTTCTTTTTACTATCGTTTTTAAGTTAATATATTTTTGAAGTATATTTTTATAATGCAAGACGTCTAGTTTTTAATACTTTAACAAGTACGTGAAGAATAATTACAATTATGAAATATCTGAAGTCTTATGTAAGAAGCTTTTTATCTATTATATATCTAATTTCAAATATAAACTAAGCTCTTTATAACAAAAAAATATAAATAAATAAATAAAAAATAATAATAAAAAAAGCTTTTTGAAACTTTTTTGATGATTTTTAGGCAGAAATCTTTGAAAAATTTGAATATGATTCCAATATTAAGAAAAATTCCAATGTTAATTAAATTCTTGGGAGATAAATTGTTTATTTCAAAAAATAAATATTACGGTTGATTATAGAATTAATAGCATTGCTTTCTATATGGTCATTTTGATGAGATATAGAACATAGTTTCGTTGTAATTAATCAATAAATATTTATTATTGATTTTAGGAAAAAAGATGACATTTTAAATTTCATATTCTTGCTTTTAATTACATCGCCTATTAATTTTTTTCAGGCATTTCTTCCTTAAACGAAGAAAGATATAAATTCTTTTCTTTTTTTATTTAGTAGATTAATCGCGTTATGTCAATACCTCAAACAAAAAATAAATGCTCCTATTATTTTTATACCGAATAGTGTCGTTCACAGTGCAGAAGTTCATGCATCAAAATCCTCGAGTTCACATTACCAAATACTTTGCCCCGGTATTGATGATTTGGGCATCCGTTGGTAGCATGAATGGATTTCAATCAAATTTAATTTTAATATACGATATTTTACTCTGTGAGCGATTGTATTATCATAAGCTGTGATGTAATGGAAGAAATCATGAAAAAGAGTTAAAAATTAAATTACGAATTATACATATATAGGAGAATCAAAAATTTTTAATTCCTATTCAATTCCTATTGAATAAATTAACATCACACAGTCATCCCAATTAGTGCATTTACATTTCTTTAAATGAAAAATACTCAAATACTGATCGTTTCTGAAAACAGTCCTTATTACTTTTGTACGATTTTATTCCCTAAAAGAGCAATGAATAAGAACAACAGTTTAACAGAACTTTTTGTTCGGCACATTTTTCTTTTAGCATTAATATTTATTTTATTTTTGCATCAGAAAATTTCATTTTAATTTTGAATTTGTGCGTTTTTTAAAAAAGAAAAATATGGGTCTTTGTACATTTTCATCTCGTTTCTATTTTAATGAAATCAAAGCCGATTGATACGTGTGCGAATATTGTGGAATTTCAGTATTTGAAAACAAATAGTATATTCAGACATTTTTAAAGATGTCATTTATCTTCTTTCCATCTGTTAATTGTTGCTGGTGATGAAAAAAATGAACCGGTTTTAGATTGTTGAAATACAGTAGATTCACATTAATCCGGAATCCATACAAAAATTAATTTTCCAAAATGAAATGAAGAATAATTTATATTGACAATACTTTGCATGTTAGTGTAATCTATATTATTAAAGCATTTTCACAAAAGTGTAATAATATATAATGTATTTCCACAACCGTATAATCATTATTAGAAGAACCTTAAATTTCAGCTCTAAATAATTGCTTTAAATAATTTTTGTAAGAATTAAACCATCACCTTGCTTTAATGCTTTGTTTATTTTAAAAGTGTTATGCAGCCTCCATTCTGTGCAGTGCGCATGATTTTATATTTCATGTGATTAAATTAGGCGTTAAAAATTTTTCTTAAAATAACTAATATATTTTATGATGTTATCTAATTTATAATATTTTTAATCTCAGATTTATTATTTTTTGCTAAGAATTTTTAACTTTTGCTGTACAAAACTTAACAAACTTATAAAATATTGACTTGTAGAAACAGATCAGAAAATCTGAATATAACAGAGTTTAAAAATATTATGTGATTATAATATTAATAGTTAGAAAAAAAAAGAACATAGAAATCCGACCTGTTCGGCATTTTGTAATCTGTCTCCTTATGCCACATTAGGTCGTATAATTACTGTATGTAATATGTAACAATCCTACTATACAATCGAATTATTTTTCGAAGAACAATGTAAAAAATCTCGAATGTTAAAAATAAGATGTATAAATATGATTATGGACATGTCTGAAAATAAATTTAATTTAGGAATAAATTTATGAATTAATTTATGGCTAAAAAAGATACTCAAATAGGGTTTCCTAAATGAACGTTGGCAAACATCAAATCGATAAAATGAAAAACTTCGTGCAATCGTATTAAGAATGCCAACTTTTATTACCCTTAAATATTACGCATTAAAAATAGCGCTGAAACATAAAGGTGCTAATTTATTTCTATTTCTTTGTTTTCCACCTTTTTCAATTTCAGACTCTTTTTTTTTAAATAGGAAAAGCTGTCCTCCTTTTGAAGATGTGAAAATTAATTGGCCAATTCAAATTTTAAATAAATGATCGAAATTATAGAATATAAAAATAAATAATGATGAGAAGATAAATTAAATTGTGAATAAAAGGAGGAAATTAAAATACTAATTAATAATCAAAATTATAGAAGACTTCGGAATTAATTACGATAAGATGAAATTAAATTGTAAAGATCTAAAAATAAAATACATGTACTCAAATTGCAAATCACTAATCGAAATTAGAGAAATTCCCTCGAGGCAATAAAAAATATCCCAATTTCTTTTTGTCATAAAGACTTATTTATGGATATATAAGCTAAAATATTACATTTGGAATTTGAAGTAATTCAATGCCATTAATGCAATCAAAATATGTATTCTGCTGTTTTTTTGAAATTTAAAATAAGTCATTTCTCAATAATTTTGTGATGTTATCCATTATAAGAAGTTTAAAGAATAATCAGGTTGAAAATGTTTTAATAATTTATTCTAACTTTTAACTTAGATCTAATATTTCATCAACTATTATAAAAAATTTGATGATTTAAACCACTTTTTCTCCGTCGCTGCAAACTTTTTTGATGATAAAATTTTGTGGATGTACAACTTGTGGGAGGAGTTGTATCGTAGCCGGTAATGACTTTTGTGACTCCATCCTTATGACCTATTGACTCCATCCTCTTATTCTAATGCTCTGACTACTATTATTCAGATAACCTATGATGCTTGCTCAGGGAAGGGATTAATGAGCATCCGTGACTACGATTCAGTGAAACATTTTAAATTATTACATATAGAATGTAATGGATATATATGTTCGCTTAATACGATTAAATAAGGAAATAAAGCCAAGAGAGGATCATGGAAAAGAATTTAATTAAGAACAGAATATATATAACTTTATAAAACCTTTGTTTAACTTTATATAACCTTTATAATAACTCCTTTATGTGGCAATGTTTTGTTCTAAATTTGTTCAGCAATTACAATGAGACAATTTTGTGAAATTAGAGTAAACCTTTAGGTAAAATGGATAGCTATACAGGTTATTTTATAAAAAAAAAGATTCGCAAGAAACTTAAAGGAAGTGAATGATTAAAAACATGCTTTTTCCATTTTCTTTGCAAGTGAATAATCTTCTTTTCCTGATAGAAAAGATACACATGAAATATTGATAAATTTAAATGGTAAGCGATATCTAAATTCGCAATTCTTCATAAAATGGGCCGAAAATCTCTGAATATTGTCTTTTTTTTTTAGTTTAGATGAATGTTTTGCAGTTTATTTTACTGAAGTTTTGAATAATAGCTTCGAAAAAGTGAAAGTAAAATAATTAAAAGGATGCGTTAAGAACAAAGATTTTTTTTGAAGATTGAAAAAAATATTGTTTCCTTATTTTTGGCATACAGTTTAGTTAAAATCATTCACACACACACACACACACAAAAAAAAAAATCGCGATTGAATTTTATGATACATTTTTTCGATCAAAATTCAAGAATTTTTAAGAGAACGATATTTACATTATTACACAATTGTAATGCATTTCAATAAAAGTCAATTCCAAATCAAAATAATGTAACAAATTTGATATATAAATCTGCTATATTCATATATCTTTATTTATAATAAAGATAAGTGTGTGTGTGTGTGTCTGTGTGTGCTTTGTGCAGGACAGACTGTTTGACCATAGCTATCAAATTTAACACACATATAGCTTGGAAAGTAGGAATGTGCACTTCGAAGCGATTTTATTTGAAATTTTTTGCAAGAATTTCAATTAACTCAAAATTAAGCAAAAATTTGAAATTTTTCCACAAAAACGTCCGAGAATATTATAACACAAAAATGAATTTTACACTTTTTAAAAATTTAAAACAATTGCCTATCTAATGATATTAGTTTAATAGCCGTGCATATTTTTCCTGAATCTTAGCAATTTTTTTTGTCGCCTAATTTCCAACTATTCATTACAATGTTGCTCAAAAATTCAAACGGTTTTCATTGTTTCATCAAATATTTAATCATGTGATTTTCTTCCATTGTTGAAAGTTTAAGAGGAAGGATTCTGTTTAATATTTGTGTAGTTTATGATACAAATAAAAAGATAGCCTTACAATGTCCAAAATATTAGAATATAGATGAACCGGATCTTTTCGTTTTTAATATGATGCCTTGGAGTGGTCTTCATCAAAAAAATTCTTGTATTCAGCGATGAAAATATAAGAAATAAAAATAAAATAGCACGTCTGTAATATCTGATGATTAGACGGAATCAAACACATGAAATTACATCTAAGGGATTTATCTCAAATCAATTATAACCAATTTCCTTGGTGAAAGGCTGATCGTCAAAGGACTAAAAGTGGAATACTACTGAAAGGTTTCTTAGTGTTACCGAACTTTTTTCTATCGATAATAAAAATGTATGTAATGTTTTATGCGCATTTTATAAAAAAAACCTTTTATAATGACAATTCAGCGTCATATATATATATATATATATATATATATATATATATATATATATATATATATATATATATATATATATTAATATATATATATATATATAAACCCGAACTAGAAATCTAAAAGGAAAACCTGATCTAAATTTTCCATCTATTATTACATAACGGTAATGATTTCTTCCATATACAATGAAAAAATCGATTAGCTTATTATTATTAACGTAGTTTAGGATTGGGATTAAAATATTTATATACAAGACCATTAAACAGGTGAAATTATGCAGTAGGGAATAAACTGTCTCTCTTTATAAAATGAGTGTTTACTTTCACTCATATCCATTCCAATTTGATTTTCAAACAAAGGGGAGGCGACGTGGTATAATAGTAATAGTTTATTGAAAAAAAAAACGCTTTTGTAAAAAGGCTAATTAATATTGGATAGATGCAACATTCAAATTATTTGTGAATGCCTATATCAAAATATGTGTATTTTGAAGTAAGTCCCCAGCAGCATAACGGCTTTTCAATTATACACATTTATGTATAATCCTAATCCAGGAACTCCTTTTGCAAATTTCTATTCCTCAGGATGTCCTTTACAGTTTCAAGCTACGTTTTACTGCGAAGGTCATGTATGGACATCTGAACAGCTTCAGATCAGCAACGTAATTCACTGCAAGTTTGTCTGTAAAACAGGAAAACATTCTAGTTCAGAGGTTGTCTTCTTCTTGGGGGAGCTTTGAAAATCTTCCTAAAAGGCCCATCCTTGATGAGCGGCTGAAGTGGTCTGAGAAACAGGATGAGTCCTCTCTTCTCATCAGTGTCCAACAGGAAGCTGGAGTAGCCTTATTTCCTCCTCCGCGACAGGCATCCTGTCCCACTTTACATGTGTGCTCTTCCACTGTCTCTGCTTCTTCGACCCCACTTAGCCTCTGCTTGTTATAATCAGATTAATGCACCACCAAGAACTGTCTGCTTCTTGAGCAAGCAGGGACAGAATGCGGAAATTAAATTTTAATGCGCCTGGGTTGTTCTGTTTACTGCGAAGGTGGAGGGGAAGGCAGAGAGTGAAAAAGAATGTCCTGATAAGGACATTTTTAGAATAGACTTGAATTGGAGGGAATTTGTAGTTGTAAATCCATTTAAGTGATATTTTGTTTTAATGTAGCGAAACAGATGTGTTGTTTCGCGCTCATTTTCTCAATATATACACTTTTTTTGGCTTCCAGTTTCTTTTATGAGAATAGGAAAATGTGTTTTGCTTGAGTACACTTAGTATAAATACACTTTTCCTATTACAGGATTTAAAAAAAATACTAATTTGAAATTGATGCATTTGGGATTCTTAGGATACTTTAGGGTAGTTGAGAATTTATTTGATGACTATTGGCACAATCAAACCATTTCAACGGCCCATTTTTTTAAATTTATCAGAAATGTTGAAAAAATCGTTAGTATTTTTTGAACTCAAACTTTCAACCTTTTCAATTTTATCGTTCAATGCTGAAAATTAAACTTTTTTTAAATTTTATACATAATTGCATGTCGCAGTTTGTGAATGTTTGCTTCCTACAGTTCTGTCTTTCCAGATTCGATCTAACTAAACTTTTATTGTGTTAAATCAGATTAATGCATCACCCAGACAAAACTGTCTGATTTTTGAGAACTGAATAAAGGAGCGCGGAAATTGCGTTGTAAAACATTGTTTTGTCTGAGGTTCGATTATCCTATTACGTTGGGAGACAAAAAGGAAGTTGATGATGGCTTTTCTAGAAAAAGCCGCGATTCATTTAGTTTAGTTACATTAGCGTTTGTTTTTGAAGGAACACAAGGGATATTTTGGGACGAACCACGTAATTTTAAACCGAGGTCAGATGATTACAGTTTCAGATGATCTTCCCCTTTTATACTAGGCACTGCATTAGCAGAAGAACGTTTGACTTAACGATTTAGTGGATTTATCAGCATCAGACATTTACACAGCGGATCTTTTGTGGAATCAGATTTCAAATTTAATGTCTTCCAGGACCTCCCAATCTTATAACCATGTCACCATGGAGCAAGCTTTAGATGGAGAAAATTTGTAAAGGATACATTTGTGGATGTTTAGAATTAAAAAATAACAATTAGTATCTTCTAAGAGAAAATTTTTTTGGTTATCAAATTTTCTTTTAAAACAGATCTAGAAGCTTTAAATATTTCACTTTAGATTGAAACACACACACACACACACACACACACACACACACACACACACACACACACACACACACACACACACACACACACACACACACACACACACACACACACACACACACACACACACACACACACACACACACACACACATCTAGAAAAGCTTTAGATTATCTTAGAATAATAGACATTTTCAGCAATGAACAGCCTTTTGGAGTAAAATATTTAATAAAATTTATCTTATTTCTTTAGTAGATTTTGTTCCACTATATTATTTCAGTTTTGAAAAATGATAGATTTTGAATATGTTTTTATTTAATGAGGATAATGTTTAATGAGGATTATGTTTTTGAACAGATAAAAAGAATTGAGAATAATCGAAAATTGTAACTAAATATTGAAAATCAGTTGATGATTCTTTTTGAAAATAAATGAAATCGATTTTCAATAAAGGTTTTTAACAAAATCTCCGATAAAAAAAATCTAACTGGTTAATTCTGTTACGAATTCCGCCTTAATAGAATTCCAACATTGTTTTACTAGTTTAACAAGTTTCAGAAAATACAAGTACTTTTAAACATAATTAGCAATCAAGATGAAGGCATGAAGTTGTTTCCCGCTAAGATAGCAATGAATTTGAATTTCTGCAATTATTGATGAATACTTCTAAGACAAATGCGTTATCGAAAGTTATTAATATCAAATCCTTATGAAACATTTACACTTTTTAATTTTCTGAATACATTTTTATTTTCAAAATGCTCTAGGAAAGTTTTATTTTTAATACAAATAATTTGATAGATATTTTTAAAAATTCCATAGTTTTTTTTAAAAGTCCCATAAAACCTCTTGAAAAGAATAAGTTTTTGGTAGTGAAGTAGAAAGTTGTTGCGATATTTGTATTTAGTTATTTACCTATTTATTTAAATATTTTTTTTAATTTAATGTTTTTGAACAAAGATGAAGTAAACTCTTTCAATTTTAATTGTTTTAAAACATGTTATTTCACCATCTCTTTATAAAATATAATTTTTTGGCTTGAAGATAATTTGCATACCTTTTAGGAATCTATAGTTACATTTATTTGCCAAAATTTATCTAGTGGAAAATATTTAGAAAATAATGCTTTCATGTGGACAATTAAAATAGTATTTGTCTATCAATATATGAATGCAATTGAAAAATATCTATTATAAAGAGATCATTTCAACATTCATTTCATTTTTCAACATTCATTTCATAAGATTACATGTAGAAAAATGATGGAATGACCAACACTATATTCGAAAAGATATTATAAAAACTAAGAGAGAAAGGGAACCTGAAGCTCTTTGAGTTTTCTCTTGCAACAAGCAGTCTAAAACTGCTGGTGGTTGCTTAGCAACACTGCTGAGTCAAAGACCCCTAGAGATATCTCTGAGGGGCAAGAGATTGGTTTGTATGATGGTACAAATAGAACGACATATGCAGGATATCTCTGAATCCCCAGTTATTGGTTTGTCATTATTCTATGGGATAATCTATATCATATTTTGGGGTGGGTATAGTCCGCAGAGATTATTTATTCGATAGCGCGGGTGGTTGGAAACGGATCCCTCCCTGTGGCGAAAGAAGATATGGATAAGGGACTGATTGCAAGTGATAGCTCCATTCATCCAATATGTGCTTGCAAATGACAGCCGTATTGAATACAGGCTGAAAAAGGGAGGATTTTATTGCAATATTTCTACCATCATTAAGAATGCCTGATGATGGTAATTATACCTAAATAATCAATAGATTAGCAAATTGGCGGAAATAAAATACTAGGTTTTTTAAATTCTTGAATGTGTTTTTAATGGAGAATTAATAATACCAGAAATTGAATGCCGTTTAAGCGATGGATTTCTTGTGATAGATAAAATTTACGAAGTTTGTGATTATATTGAATAATTTTTTCTTCTTCTTGGTGAATTAAGAGATTGTTGAAACAATACTGAAGGCTGCTGAATAATCGAATTTTAAAGGCTGAAATCATATATCAGAAATAAGGTCAGTAAATGAGGTTGAAGAGTTCATTATGCAGATTATGAATTGTTATGACAAAGAACATAATAAACGGAATTTATGATAGTGACTTAAGAATTTTGTTTTCTGTTTTCTGTAGGTTTTATGGCTGAAGAGCCATACTAAATTATACTTCACAAGCATTTAAAATAAAAAATATATTGCATAAAAAAGAATTTTATTTTAATATGAGTTTCTAACTAGAATATTTTCGATTAATGAAAGTGTGAGCTAGGATTTCTGAAAGTTGAAATTATACTTGTTTTACATATGTACGCTTTATTTTTTCCATAAATTTTCTGTTGTCATTCTTATTCTTATTATTGATTTGAATATGAAAGAGAAATATTTTAAGAAATGGTTCTTTTAAACAGATTCATTTGTTTTTATTTTCTTTTTCTACAGATTTTTGGCAACCATCACCATAATTTATTTTGTCAATTTTCACCATTCCAAGGGCGTGATAATAAAATATTATAAGCGTACTAAAATTATTGCTCTGTTTAACAGTAGACGTTAAATAATCTTAACCTAACTTGGTTTAAAATAATGTTTTTTAGAAGTAACTATTTATAATCGTTGCACTAAATTGAAATGGTACAGCTACTCGGAATAATTGGACATCTGAGCTTCTGTGCACCACCTTAATATATTTTTAAAAATGTATAAAGAGAATTTTGAAATCGCGTGCTGGCAACACTGGATATGTATGCCATCTCTCTTAAATAGTAACAGTTACAAAGGTTATATTAGAAAAAAAAATTTTGATTTTTAATACTTGAGACACATTTCGAGTTAAGGTAACCTGCTGGACATAATTTTATCATTTCAATATAAATAAGATTAGATTGCTTTAAAGATTATATTGTAGCTTATATTCTATTTGTAATACATGTAGCTGAAATTCTATTTGCTTCCAATTTTTCTGTTTCATATAAAATATAAAAAAAAATGTTATAATCGGGCGCCATTTGCTTTGCTTCAAAAACTGATTTGGAACAATTATGTGCTAGAGCTTTGGAAAATGAGTACACAGCATCGAATTGCCTCGAATTTCTAATGCAATATATTTTGTATTAATCAGGCTTGAAGCATCGTGGCTGAATTAATACTTGTAGTAGTGACATACTTATTGGATGACAAAAATGTCAAAAAGTCTGTGTCCATTTCCCTAGAGCAGGGATGGCGAGCCACTGGCAAAGCGTGCCATTCATGGCATGGAGCAGAATATTTCGGGCACGCCGCATATCAAAACGGTTTGCATTTTAGTTCAAAATAAAAAATTTGAATATGAAGTATTACAAACAAATGCGAGTGTTCCCATTCCATTTAAAAAAGGACACAGATATTTGTACGGCTGTTAAAAATTTGCTTGCTGAGAAAGAAATTGATTTGAAAAGAATTATTTCAGTAATTGATGGTGCTCCAAATATAGTGGGGAAAAAAATGGTTTCATTAGTTATTTCAAACAGGCGTAGGACATTCGATTCTTGAACTCCATTGCATTATTAACCAACAAACCTTGTGTTTTTAGAGTAGTTTAACATCTCTTCATAATGTTATGGCGTTAGTCACAAAAATAGTCAACCTCATATCGTTACAGGCTTTAAATAAGCGAAAGTTTGAGGCTTAGTTAGATGAAGTCAACTCTGTGTATAATGGCTTAATAAAGTATAATAATGTTCGCTGGTTGAGCTGCGGGAACGTACTTCAAATATTTGTTAACTGCTTGGAAGAATTCAGACTGTTTCTGCAAAATGTATGGGAAATTGAACAATACTCACAGTTGTTGGATGTTATGTGGCTCTCAAGATGGATGTTTTTTACAGACATGTGCCAACATTTTAATGAATTAAACGTAAAGCTTCAAGGCACAAATAAAACAATTATCATCATGATGGATCTCATTCGCGCTTTTGACGCTGGGTTGCATGTTTTAGGAACGATATTTTTTTTAAAAAAATTACAAGTACTTCCTAAATTTGAAAAAAAAAATATCAAAGATTTAGTTGTACATGAGAAACCAGACGAAGAAAAAGTTATTGAAATTTTTTTCCGTAATTGATTCGTCAATCAAGGAATTTTTAGCCAGATTTTCTCAGTTGAAAGAATTATCGGAAACTCTTAAGTTTATTATGTACCCTGATGTGATTTCATTTGATAAACTGAACTTGTCCCAATTCGATTAGTTGCAAATTGAAGAATTTTAAATGCAACGGATTAATTTCCAGTCTAGTTCTATATGGATTCAAAAATTTATTGAAACAAGTGAAAAGTTGGAATTGATTGAAACAAAAATATTAACAAGCAATATACATAAAAATGCCAGTAACGAAATTTTGGAAACATGGATTTCCATTCCAGACACATTTAACTGTTTGGAGAAGCTGGCCCATGCTATTTTAAACATATTTTCATCTACCTATACCTGTAAGTTATTATTTTCAGAGATGAATAACATTAAAGACTCTCTTAGAAACCGTTTGGCAGATGACTCCAATTCAGCATGCATTCTGCCAAAAGTAACAACATGCAATCCCAATATAAATTATTTGTCATTTAATCTGCAACAACAGAAGTCACACTAATGTTACTTTAGCTTGAATTACACGTATAACTAAAACATTTACTACTATACAGTGCAAACTGTATTTCTTAGTCGTAAATGAAGAGTTTTGAGTTGTTAGTATTTAGTTTTATTATTTTCCAATAATAACAAGTCAAAATTATTTAACGGCACGTCCATAACTTATGAAACATTTCTTTAGAAAAAATGGTACATTGATCCATAAAGGTACGCCCCCCCCCCCTGCACTAGAGGGTACCGAACTAAGCCCCATAGACACTGCTATTGTCCTATATTCCAGGAATGAGAAGTAGGTCCCACTCTAAATATTTACCGTAGTCCCATGCTGTATAATTACGTCGCTAATTAGAGAACTACTGAAAAAAAGAGGAAAAAAATTATGAAAATAAAGTTAACTTTCATATTTTATAATTTTATTAATGTATTAAAAGTTACTTTTATTTAGATATGAAAAAGACTCTATGTGTACCAGGTAAAAATTAAATTGAATAATTTTATTTAATAAAAATTGAATAATTTTATTTAATAATTCAGGTTTTTATTAACTATTGTCTCCGCACCAAATATGAGCCTTAGACCTCAAAATCCAAAGGAAAATAATTACAGTAATATAGAATGATTGATTATGTATTATTTCCATGTGAGGATTAGAATATTTCGGAAATTTGACGAAATTGTGAACGATAAACAAAACGTAGCTGTATTTTTGTGGCTGACCGGATAAGACATTTTTTCTTTCTGGTATATAAAGTACCATAGTAATCAAAATTCTGATTTTAAGACACCATGTCACCTTCTTGAGATCGAAAATACAATTTTGTCATTATGCATGCTTGCCCATCAGAGCACGATAATTCAAAATCGCATTGAGCTAGAACGATGAAATTTGATAGGTAATTTATACTGAAGATAGTGTGAAAATGTATAAGATGCTCTCTCTCTTCATCTGAGGTCATCCAATGTCAGTTCACTTACAACATCAATAAAAGTATTTAGTTTTTAACTGTAAAATCTAAGACAGTAAAATCTAAATATATATATTGAATACATTTGATGCATAATATAAAGATGTGTTTTTTTTCCATTTGGGAAGAAATTCAATTTTTTCTCCGAGAAATAGTAGTATTAGAAATCAAAGATAACACTAGTAAATAATTGATTTGGTGTAGTCAAATAAGTTTCATGTTATCTACGCAAAAAATCAATATTTGCCCTCAAATTACAAATTTCATATCTAGTATGTTTTATTTCTTAATTATCGTCAGTGTATGTTGAATAATACATATGTTCTGGGTTCCAAATTTAAATCTACATTTCAGTAGGTCTCTCTTTTACAAGTAAACAAATAAACTTCGTGACCAGCTGGTGTTTGTGCAAATCCATGTGGTGATGTAGTTTCACTTTGTATGTGACAAAAACATCCTTTAAATTGGAAGTGAACTCATTTTTTTAACATCTTAGAATTGATCAAAAATTTATCACATTGAGTGCCATTTGTTAAATGGATTTAACCTTCAAAAATTCTCGCATTTGATTTCCTTTCCATCTTGACCTTTTTGCATCTGCCACATTTTATACGTTCAGTGTTAATGGAATATAAAAGGTGACCAAGTGCATTTCGAATGCGTGTCTTTCAAGGCATTGATAAGAATCGTAAATTCTCGTGAGATAAGGAGAATCGTAAAAACTCCTCCTTATGTTTAATGGATAGGCAAGCAATGTCACGTGGAATTTTCAAGTTCATGCCCGATATTATGAGCGATACTCACGATTTTAGCATTCTGCTCCTTTGTCCTAATTTGGCTCGATGACTTCTCTTATGGTGCGCATGAATTCAATTTGAATTTTGATCTTGTGCCGAGCTTTAGAGAGTGAAGTTTGTGCCTCGAATTCAAATTAGCTATCAGATGACTTGCGCAGGGTAATGTACAGCGACTTTTGATAGTTTGATTGACCATGGATATATTTTAGATGATTTCGTATTTTTAAAAAATCAAAACTGAACTATTTTTAAAATAATCTTGATACAGATTGCTATTTGAGATAACCACATTGGAGTTATAAGGTGTACCCAAATAGAAAGGAGATCTCAGCTATTATGACGCTGTATCAAATCCCAGTGAGTTAATATGTTGATAAATGAAATGGCGATATTCCCAGTTGTATATTCGTAATTAACAGCTTCTAATCAATATCCTCATTTCTGGTGAGTGTTTCCGCTCCAGAACAATGCAAAAAATGCCTAGGCATTTATAATAGAGTTTCTATATTAAAGGTATCGATTCCCTTTCTATGCACTATTATCAATGCTTTTATATCAATGGTAATTATTTATAATTATACTGCAATTACAATATTTTTATAAACATTTATTTTCATATAACTGTAGTTTACTTTTAATTTGGTTATGCCTTATATATCTATCCGGCCCGAAGCTATACGAATTAAACGTAATGGCAGGCGTAGCGGCAGAACTGAGGCGGACGCTAACATTGATTTCTAATGGCCATTACTGGTCATGGTACATTTTCTTCCATAAGAAATAATTTCCGTCTCCAGCGGGGGTAACTCACCCCCATACTGTTATTATACCAGTAGGAAGTCATTCACCATACCGTTATTTTTTTATCCGTGTATCTGGAGAGCTGCTCGATGGAAATCATATGTGAGCTATATCCACCTTGCCTGAAGCTATACGAATTTGAGTAAATGATCTGTATGCCGCAACAGCAATGAAACAAAAACTGCATTTCAATCTTAATAGCCATTATTGGCCATGGCACATAACTTTTCTAAAGAATTTTTTGCTGTCATCGGAGAGGAGATAACTTGATTCCACACAATTATTATACGAATCAAGCAAACCAGAACCAATCACAATACAGGAAGCTTCTCATTCCTGTATTTGTAGTCTTTCCAATGGTTATGATTTAAGGTAATGTCATTTTGAGAATTACGATTTCAGTTAATGAGTTAGAATTAAATTTATTCCAAATATTATTTTCTGCAAAGTTTAATCTTTAGATGTATTGAAACCAAACGTTCGAACAAATTATAAAACTAAACAAATAAATATATTTTTTGTATGATAGTAAAAAGCAGATGAAAAGTTTTTTTAAAATTTTTATATAAAAAGTTTC
The DNA here is from genome assembly GCF_947563725.1 of Argiope bruennichi. Classification (NCBI taxonomy): domain Eukaryota; kingdom Metazoa; phylum Arthropoda; class Arachnida; order Araneae; family Araneidae; genus Argiope; species Argiope bruennichi. The sequence continues at coordinate 81,989,386 of NC_079155.1, forward strand.
GAAATTCCAGTAAAGAATTTTTAATGAAAACTTTTGGTATTTTTGCAATTTTTTTCATGTACTAGTAAGAAAATCTGCCATTTTGTGAAGGACAACTGTAAAAAAATATTAAATTAAATCTACGATCGCAGATTTCAAATTATCATGTGAGAAAATTTTTATTTTTAAGTCATTATTTGTCTTAATTAATTTAAGCCATTAACCAGTTTAAACCGGTTTGAAACAATCACGAGACTCCTCTAATCTACCTCTCTCTCTTTCTCCCTCTCTCTCTATATATAATCATAATTTTTTTAAACTTTCATTTTCAATTTTTCTAGCTGGTAAACAAAGATTTGGAGTTCGGCCAATTTTGAGATGAAATAACAGCTATGATTTCATAGTTCTACGTCAACCTTTTAAAAACGCACCTGCTTTCAAAGAAGTATACATAATAATAATGCAATACTGGTAAAAGCAGGTAAAAAAAATATATTCGATTAGATGATGTTCTCACATGATAAAAATATATTTGAAACCAATTTTTTGAAAATGTTTTACAGAATGCAAAAAATTGTGTGTTATTTTGACTAAAAAATAATATAAAGCAAAAATCTTATAACTTAGTTATTTATTCTAGCTGTTTAGAAGCTTATCAAATAATTTGTCTAAAATCTTGTAGATAATTAAAAAAAATATATTATCCATTACCGAGCTAAAAATAAGCTATATTTCTATATAATCTTTAAATATTGGGATTCAAATGGTAATTTATGCAAAAAAATAAAATTACATTGTGAAGCATTAATTATAGCAACTATAGAATATTTCTAAATGAACAGTTTGCTTATTCTCTAGTTCAGGACCTGCAGAAACATATTAAGAAATTATTATACCAAATTTGAAAACAAAAAATTGGTTGAGATTTTAATTTATTTTTCCTAAGATAATTCTAGCAAAATTGCTTTTTAAATGGATAAAAATCAATGCAACTTTTTATAGAAATAAATAAAATTCAAACAGCTTTAGGAAGAATACTGTTTAGAAATTAAGCATACTGAATAAAAATTATTCGATATTTTAGCCAAAAAAATATTGCTTTTTCAGTTTAGTTACTTATTTTAAGTTATTCCTATGATATATAATTAAATAAAATGCAACAATATTCCCAATGAATAGCAAGGGTAGCGAGTTAATTATAGTTCTTAAAGATTCTTAAATTTGAAATAATTCACGAGTAACATTGCAAGCAGATTTGGTGGGTATACAAGGTAGAAAACAATGTAAAAAAAGATTAATGCGAAATTTTTAAATAAAAAGTAAGCAAAAAAGTAAGTAATGAGTAAAGAATTCATTTCTATAAATGCCTAGTAATATTTTTTCGAAAGCAGATTTGGCTGCTATATAAAATCTCTTACTTTTAGTTTATTTTTTATTTTCTTTACCAAAATTAAAGGCTGTTGCTCATTTGAAGTAGAGTCGAATGATTTTTGATTAATGAATAAATGTCCTGGCAGAATTCATTAAGTGTCACATTTTTCTACAGAATAGCTACATTAAGTGACTCAAACAGAAGTAAACTTAACTAGTTACATGTGTAAACTATGTCATAAATTTAAGCTGATTTAGAAGGCTCTTGGCAACCCTATACTATTTGTCAGTTCTTTGCCAAAGGAGCTAATTAAGAGCCTTTCTGGCTGTAGCTCTCCTGGGTAGTGAATTCCAAAGATTAGGTTGCAAATTTTACTTAAAAATGAGAATATTTATTGGTATTTTTAAACATAATTCGTTTGGAAATTTATTTTTCTTCACAAGAATTAAATACCCAAAACTATCGAATCCTTTGATTTTTCTTTGTACATTAGAAATTGTTAACGCTTTTTTGATTGTTGTTATTCTTTCTGCAAATTTATTCTATTAATTTTAAAGTTTTTTTTCAGCAAATGATTTTACAAATTTCCTATTTCTCAGTTATAATCAAAGTGACTTGGAAAAACATTTCGATATAATGACAGTCGATGATAAGATTTATGATTCAATATAAATTACTGACGCAAATAGGAAATCTTGCATTTAATTATTATTTTTAACTAGCCGCCTTTGTGGATCATTTAATTCTAGGGGAATATTGGCTATGTTTAGTTTCTATTGCATCCCTTATGCACGAATTGTAATCTTCGAATTCCTTCAGCAAATTTTTTCAACAATAAAATGTCACAAACACGAATGTCGTGTTATTTTAATAGTTCATACTTTTGTTTTTTTCTTGTCTAAACAAATATTCCTAACGCAAATGAGTCACATGACATCATAGTAATATTAAAACTTAAATGTCTGTGTAATTCCTTTCAAACAGCATGTTATCTTTCCCGGTAACATTATTTCATTTTTTTATTCTTTACGTAAATTGTGCAGAAAATAAGCAGAGATTTTTTCCTCATTGCCCTTTAACAATGGAAGAAATTGCATGAATTTCTTGGAATAATGAAGCAGATTATTAAAATTACGAAGAATTTTTTTTTTTGAATCAATTGCCAAAATTCAAGAAAAATTGGCACGTTGGCTAAATTAGTATTATTAAAAAGATTATTTTTAAAAATATTAAAATGGCGTAAAAACAAATTTTGTGCCATAATATTTCCGGAAATTATTGCGAAAAACAGCAAAAAAAATTATTTTAAATTTTTAAAAAATCACTTAGAGGTGCACAGAAAATTAATTAAAATTTTCTCCAAATTATATATGTACAAAATTGGATATTTTTAGTTGAATCAACGGTTTCCTGTAGAACACCAACATATCCAGGCACACACTCTCCTTATTCCGTGATTATCAATTGTTGTTAGTGATTTCGCATTGTTTTATTTCACGTATGCATACCACTACATAAAATCGTAAACTGAAGCAATTAACAATAAAAATAGTAATTTTATTCTAAGCTCATCATTTCATGAAGTTTGCTAAGATTTCAGTTTGGATTTATTTATGTTATTTACAAATCTTCATCAGAACATGAAAGAAAATAGTTGTAAGAATGTAATGGATTGTTTAAGCAATACAACCGAAGTGACTGTAATTTTAATTCAGAAAAGAAAAAAAAATCGTTAAGGAAAGCGTTATTAGTTTAAGAGTCTTACAAAAGTTATTAATCCTCTGAATTTAAAAGAATAACTTATAAAATTTGAATAAAAGTTTAACAAAAAAAAAGTTTTCATAACTTAAGCGGATAACAGATAGTAATGAATTTAATTACTTTACTGACTCAAACAGTTAATATTATGAAGGCCCTTTTTTCAAAAACTGTTAAAATTCACTTCACTTTTTAACGTATTTTTAATTCATTTACTTTAGTTTAATTTTTTATTTTAGGAACTTTGTACAAAGTATGTATAGTTTTATTTAGTTTTAAAAATATGTATATCATAGAAAAAAAAATAACTGAAGTAATGCTATTCTTACAATATTAACCATAACTATTAATCATTGCTTTCTTAGTAATAAATAAAAATAGTAGTCCTCAATAATTAATAAAAGCCTTTTATTTTTATGTGACGATACATCATGACAAAAAAGGAAATTGAAACAAACAATATTAAATATTATTTTAGAGGACCCTTCTAATGAAATATTTTATAATCAGTTAATGAATTTTTTGTAAATGTATTTGTTTGAAAAAGAAATTGATAACACTTTTTAAGGGACCTGTGATTCTCCCGCAGTCCAGACAGAGATCCTTAGTAACTGCCTATGTAATTCGCTATTGAGAATAGTTTTGCAAAGATTAATTGCGTGAATTAAAATGAACAATACATCGGCAAGAACATGTGAAAGCTTTCATAATTATAAAAGTAATGAAAAATTGTATGATTCATTGCAATTATAATATCGACTTTACCAAATCACGCTTATTTTATTATATGCCGGCATATAAGTTCTCAGTTATAAGTCAATTTTAGGAAAAATATGATTATATTTAATAAATGCGAATCCTTATTATACTTGAAACTGTGGTTTAAACTTTAAAGCAATATTGTGATTAATAAACTGAAAATTTAAATCCTTATGAAATTAAATAAAAGTCAGTGTAGCTTTATATGTTTCGCATCTCCTTCTAAACAAAATTGGTAAATTCAATCGAACTTTTCACATTTATTACTTAGGATAAAAGACAGAACACTGCGCTAAAAACTTTTGAAAACGCAAAAATTAAATAAGCATTCAATTATTTCTCTACAGTTACTTCATAACATATTATCTCGCACAAGAACTATCTTTAAATTATTAAATTCAAAATTCTATCTTTCCAAATAAAAAATTATATTTGCAGTAATTCATTCCTTAAAATTTAATCACTGTTTTAAATTCAATGAATAACTGAATAGATGCAGACGATTTTGAAATAAGAAAAATTATAGATATCCGTTTGTAAGCAACGGTAAGATACTGAACTACTTTTTATTCATTTTTTATACTAAGTAATTTTTTGGGAACTTTTTTATATTTTAAAATAGTTTTAAAGCTTTTATTTTTTTCAAGTAAAATTGCAGACCGAAAAAAAGATTTTATGAATATTTTCTATAAAATAAAATTTTTCATAAAAATGCGTTTTTTTTATATGCATTAAATTCCGCCAAGTACCGGCATTAAATAGATTCTCAGTTTTCGCATATGACGCATGGTTAAAATTTTGCTCATAAATAATAAAGAATGAGCAATAAGTTTTAATAAGTTTTGTTGCAATTTTTACATTAATAAAAAATGAATATTTTATTTCGAAAAACACTGAGTATTTCAACTAATATGAATTATTACATTATATTACTATACATTTTTGTCTATTCATTTTCTTGTTTGAAATATAATAACATCAAAGAAAACGCCTACTGGATTTATCTTTAATTTTTATTAAAATATAATTGTTGAAATATATCATTTTCTTCGAATTTTTTAAAATTACTAGAAAGTAATAAAGTAATAATTTCTTGAATAATAATAATTTTTTTTCTCCTTCTCAAGTAAAATAAGTTTTTATTCCACTGTTATTTCATAAGAGAATGTTGAAAATTTCAATATAACACATTTCTTATTATTAATTTCAAAATGTGAAATTTTTGATTTTTTTTCAGAAGTTTCATTTAACATTATAATGGCATTTATACAAAGGAAAATATAGAAACAGAATTTATTAATACTACCAGAGATTTAGCTCGTAATTTTTAAGTGTCGTTTAACGAATTCGTAATATCGTAAATACAAATGAATCAATTTTACATGTCAGGAAATTACTCTACGCATTTGTTATAGTCGACATTTTTGAAAGATTGCATTAGCAGATGTAACAATAAGCACTTCCATTCACATTTTTTTTTTAAATTTCTGCTTTGCTTTGAGCAGGAAAAAGCGAAGGAATGTCCAGTCACGCGTGTCCCGACATTCGAAAATGAAAAGGATGCAATTTCATCACAGCTTTGATGGATCGCTCAAACAAATACAGCGTGCATGTTTGTCTGAAAGCATCGTCATAACTGACGTTTATACACTACACGAAAATATTCTGACGAAATTAGAGTTTAAAAAATGGCCCCTTTCTTTTCAAAAAAATTCTCTTTATTTCTGAATTTTTTTTTATTCTTTATTCTTTTCTTATTTTTTACCTTTCTTTATTATTTTCTTATTCTTTATTTAAAACTTCAGTTTTATTCTGAAAGCATTTTTATTCTGATCTTAGACAAATAATAAGACGATAAAAAGTTATATCAAAACGTGATTTTTAAGCTAAAAATTAAATGAAATTGAAAATCACATTGAAGAATATTAATTGCAATAAAATCAAAACATAATAAATATTGCATATATTTTTGTCTCTAATATCAAAATAAAATAGCTAAAAGAATAATGGATTAAAAATACAAACTAAGGACAATAGAATGTTAAAAACAGTGCAAAAATATTATAAGATTGAAATTAAAATCAAAAGATGAAAAAAAAAATCGTAAATAAAATCAAAAGATTAAATAAAAATAAAAAATTGAATGATTAACAAAATAAAAATTATAAAGATAATAAATAACATCATGAAATATTAGTAAGATTAAAAATTAAAACCGATAATCATATTCAAATTATAATATCAAAATAAGAATTAGAAAAAAAATCTACTTATTAAAAAAGTATATTCTGTTATTTTTTTGTTTTTGTTTAATAGATTCAAAGAATCTGCATAAACGTTTTAGTTGCGATATGAGCTTAATCGAATCCACTTACCCACACGTACATGAATTTAATTTTTTAATAGTCTTACTCCCCCTTATAAAAACCCAACTAATTTAGCGTACTAGTTTTATCAACATTCTGTCACCTTATGTAAACATAAATGACAAAATTAAGAGAAAACTTTTTTTTTGAGAGAGAGCGAGACTTTATGCCTAATGTTTTAAGGAGTGTCGCAATAAAAGAAGGAAAAAAAAAAAAAAGAAGTCTGACGAAGTCAGGTGATATTGTTCAAGGTTCAAACACGGATCAGTTGAATAAATTTTTGTGTCTGGGCTGATGCAGCAAAAATAGTGTAAAAGAGCCTAAATACTCATTTTGGCGCGATATCAAAAAACATTTGGCTACCATTCAAAACTATGGTTCTTTTTTTTTTCTCTGTTGGAACTTGTTGCAGTTACATCTTATGCACCGTGACTTTTTTTCACACGCTTAAGTAAAAAAATAAAAAAATAAAGACAAAATGAATGAAAATATATTGATGTTATCAAAAAGTAAAAAAAAAAAAAAAAAAAAAGAATTTCATGTATTTAGAACTGTCTTCCACATCTAAGTTTTCCTTAACTGAGAATTCATAATAGGTTTTCTCAAGCTTGGATGTCGTCTTCTTATGTTTGAGGTTGTTTGAAGTTTCTTTATCAACAACTGTTGTCATTAATATTTTAAAAGGTTATTTTTTTTATAGTAATGGTATATTGAAGTCTTTTTGTGTTATGGAAGGTTTTTTAGGCAAAAAATCTTTCAGCTTATTAGATAATATTGTAAATTAAATTGGATGCATTGATAATTAATTAGCATACTAAGATATTTTGTTGTAGATTGAGAAAAAAAAATTGAAGCTATTAGAATTTCTTTACATAGAAAAACTGGGAGGTAATTTGCACTACCCTTCTTTCTGGATATTATAACACTACACTGACAAAATAATAAAAATAACGATGAATAATTGAGCATTAATATTTGATTTTTAAAACTACATTATATTGCTAAAATACTTACTACTATTTTATATAAGTGTTTGAGTTCATAAATTTTATTAATAATTCTAAAGTTAGTGAAAGGTAGCAATTATAATCAGAGGTATTAAAAAACTTGCAATAGTATTTAAAAACTGATAAATTCAATGATAAACATCATTTCCAAAGCTTTAGAAAAGGTCAACAACGATGAATGCTCCTTTACAGCTGACCATTTATTCAAGATAGCTTCTTTTTGAAAAGACAAAAAGGACTAATTAAATGTTTCCCTGAATGGCAAATAAGCGTGAATATGTTTTTTACTCATATTGTTTTTTGACATGCATATCATTTTTTGCTGATAAAATACTAGTACTTTTAAAAATTCAAAAGGAACTATTTGCATGTAAATAAAATATTCCATTTTAGTTTATTAATATCTCATTTAGAAGAAACAATAAGAGAACCATTTTATGATAACATCATTATTTTGAGCAATACTTAAATGATTAGGGCGGCAACTGGGTCGGATCACGATTACCCTATCTTCCTAAGTATGAAGGGGAGAATAAAATACATATTAAGCCTATATGGTGGGTTTTCGATTGAAAAAAGTTTCGACCTGGGATCCCTTCGGTTCTGACTTCCGAGATTTTACAGTCACACCATCACATCTTAAACAGCGCAAGCAAGAAGCAAGCTCTTTGGCCATCATTTTTTTTTAAAAATTGGAAGCTGTTTTAAATCTGAGTCTTTTTTTTTCAACAAGAAAATGTGTTTAATAAGTTTTGTTGGTCAAATTTAATCATAATCATATTATTAGGTGGGAGAAATTTAGAGGAGTAGATGATATGTGCCTCATAGGTATTCGATCCAATTGATCTTCTTGTAAAGAGAAACAAGCAGCAACAAGTGTCTCACAAACTTTTTTTAAAAAAATTGTTTACATAGAACACCTACAAATCAATAGTATGTGTTTTTAGGTTCAAAGCGTAGTTTTCAAAGTTGAATTTGGCATACGGTACAAACAGTTATAATTCTTTATTTTTATCACTTCTATTAAGCTCTGAACCACTGGAACATTATTCAATAAGTTTTAGAACTGGTAAAATCTCATTGGTCTAACTCTAATTCGTGAGTATTTGTATCCCGCTAGAGGTTTAATGGTTAAATTGTGCTCTTTCATCTCTACATCATCCTGTATTGAAAATCAGGTGGAAACGGGTCTCAAAACTAGATATCATTGGTACAATAAAGGGGATCTTACTACATTGCCGCCATGGGTTACTAAATGATGAGACTATTCAGGATATATTTTTATTAATTTTCTGCTCTCTGGGAATATTTTTTGCAATAGCGATGAAAAATTAAAACTAAGGATGTTCTATGATATTGGAGAGATCTAATCACTTTAAATAATCAGATACTAAAACTACAGTGCCTGCAAAAATTATAAGGACACGCGAAAAATCGCCAAATCTAAAAGCCTTGTTTACAGAATCGTATGCAAATTTTTGCAGCAAAAATAGAAGTAAAACTAAAATATTTTATGCGTAAAGTAATTAAAATTTTCAATTTTAAATCGACTAAAATTTAAATTTTAATTTTTAAACCTAAATTAAAACGGAAAAAAGTATAAGGACATTGCTTTTTTCTCCAGTAATTATTTAAAAATTTGCATATTTGAAAGCATAAAATGACAATTCCGAGTTAAAAGATTCATTTGCAAAAAGAATTTCCCATTCGGCGACTTTCAGTGTGAATTTTTAAACGATGCCCAAAGGAACTCAACTTTCTGACTCTGAAAAAGGAAAAATTGTTGCTTTTCGAGAATGTGGATTAAGTGGATAGGAAATTTCAAAAAGAATCAAGAGATCTAAAACGGTGGTTTATAATTTTTAAAAAAATCCTGGGATGTATGGTATGAAAAAGCGAACTGGGAGACCAGAAATTCTCACTCGTCGACAAAAAAGAATGATTGTAAGAGAGCTTGCGAGAAAAGAGAAACCGCAAATTAAGTTAGACAAAATTTGAGTTTACCATGCTTAACAAGGACTGTTCAAAATGTTTTGAGTAAACATCCTCAAGTTTCTTATGGGAAATTAGTGTCACACCCCCCTCTTACAAATCATCATAAGAAAAGAAGAGTTTACTTTGCCAAAAAATACATTTCTCTTGGTCAAAAGTGGGCTGATGTAATTTTTTCGGACGAAAAAAAGTACAATCTTGATGGACCTGATGGTTTTCGTTGTTTTTGGTATGATCTGCGAAAGACCAAGGAAGTGTTTTCCAGGAGTCAATATGGTGGTGCCTCGGTTATGGTATGGGGCGCTTTTGCAGCAAATGGAACCACTCCAATTGTATTTATCAACCGTAAAATGAATTCGGACAGGTATGTTGATATGTTAGGAGAAAGTTTGTTACCTGAAGCGCCACTAATTACTTCAGGAGACTATATTTTTTAGTAGGATAATGCTTCGATACACGTTTCTACGAGTGCAAAACTCTGGTTTGAAGCTAATTCTGTAAATTTACTTGATTGGCCGGCGAGAAGTCCCGATCTTAATCCAATCGAATACTTATGGGGACTTCTAGCCCGAGTAGTTTATAAAAACGACACACAGTATCAATGTACACAAGATCTTGTCGCCGCTATCAAAGACGCTTGGGAAAAAATATCTGTGGACATTTTAAAAGATCTTTCAGGATCTATGACCTCTCGGATTATTCAAGTGATTGAAAAAAAGGTAGTTTTATTGATTATTGAAACATTTTTTAAGTATTTTACAACATGTCCTTATAATTTTTACCGTATTTCCTTTAATGTTAAATTTTGTAAAATCAATATTTTGAAGCTAAATTATGCTTTTTATGTGGTATAAGTGTTATCACAAAGTTATGCAGCAGAAGTAAGAAATATAAAAAGTTCATTTAGGTGAAATGGAAATAAAGCATATTTTCATGCAATTACATGTTGTCCTTATACTTTTTTCGCGCACTGTATCAGTCAAAAAATTGCTAATTATTATAATTTAATGATGCATAATTAATAAATATAAATTAATTTTGGAAATTAATAATATTTTAGCCGAATTTCACTAAATAGAAATAGTTCCGACTAATTTTATTTAGTCTGAATTGGTTACCGTAGCAGTTAAGAAATTTTAAAATTATAAAGGAAGAATCTGATTTTAAGCAACAATAATCTAATTTTAGTGCTTTGACTTTATTGAAGGTTGAAGAATTTGTCAGAAATGCACATTCTGAAGAACAAAAATGCCTTAATAAGAACAAAAAAAAAATTAACGTCTGTTAAATTGCTCAATTATTTTACCGCTGTTGTAATCTATAAGTATAGAAATTAAGGGAGTTATTATAATGCCGATTGAGTAATCAGTTTTTAACAGTTTTGTTTAAACGCCTTACTATCCACTTGTGTCTTTAAACAAAACAAATGTTTAGAATTATAAAAAAGTTAGAATGATAAAATTAGTTATCACCAGGTATTTTTAAAAAAATGTTCTTAATATTATTAAATAATGTGATTACAATAATAAAGCTCTTGGATGCTATCTGATGATTAGACGGACAGCTAACTACAACATGTTATTTGATATGCCATACACTGATGGCAGAAGTACGCTCTTAACCTTAAGAACATCTTCCTTTAAAAAAAATTATTACTGAATATTAAGTTCAATTATATTAACGTCCCTTATTTGAAATATCAATTCTTTTTTGGGACTAATATGATACTTTTGAAACATGATCAGAAGATGAAAATGACATTTGAGCAGTTCCGCTCACTCCTAATCAAAAATCGCACTAGTGGAACAACGTTCTTTGTTCAATGCCAAGTTTAGCAAGTGTCATTCTCAGGTGTACGGCGAAACTGTAGTCTGCTTCATTACTATATTATCTTCAGTCGCTTTATAAAAGAGAACAAATTACATAGAACATCACTTTAATTTGCCTTTATGAAGAAAGTTACTTTTTTAATTTATCGGAACATATTAAATTTTCTTTCCTTTCACATTTAACTAATTAAAAGAGCGTTTATAAGAGAATTAAATTTTAAAAGAAGAAAATTAACCCTAAAATGTACCAAAAAATTTATCCGCCTTTGTAAATGATGGGTGTTTTGGGGGATATTTTTCAGAAAATTAATTTTAAGGCTTGATGTCAATTGAATGAAAGAAAATTCTGAAGAAAGTGGGAATTTAGCAAAAATTTGTTGGAGTCTGTAAAAAAGTTTCATGATAAAGTTTCTACTCAGAGAGATATATTGTAGCAAACTTCAACAAATATTAACTCTAGAGTTTGATGAATTTCTGCGTTTTAGATCTTCAAGAATCCGAAAAGCATATATTTTTAAAATTATGTTTGTCTGCTTACCTGTAAACACGATAACACAAAAATAAAAACATGTTTATCTCAAAATATAAAATGTGGGATGCCCTAATATCAAATTTGCAGATTTCTATGAAACTGGTTATGAATTGTCCGTCCATTTGATTTCCCTTGTATATGTGACCTCAAAAACTAAACCCAAAAAAATATCGCTGAAGCTTTGGTTTAAAAAAAGAAATTCACATGCGATCTTTTGAACAAAACTGTAAGTCTGTATTAAAATATGATTACAATTATTTGCAAGAGAGATGTTCAAAACTTATTCTTAGCCTTTTTCTTAATCCGCGAAATACGAAACGCTGCAATACGGAAGTCGGTTGAAAGACCACCCGCTTGCGAACATTATCATGATCTTCGATATTTTCTTTCCCCACACCTTGCGATACCTTTAAGAGATACTGACTCCTGTAAGAAAATAACAAAAAGCAAGTGCTATATTGTCTTAGCATACAAGAAAGTTGAGGGGAGAACAATCCCGCTGATTTTGTCGAAAGTTTAATCTCTCCTTTATTAATATTTTAACATCACTGGGAAGGCCATCATGAGTCAGCGCATAGAGACTTGTCCTATTAATGAGTAGTCTCACTTTTTGTATGTAAAGAAACGATCTGAGGTCGAGTTAGCCTCGAGGTCTAGTTACAAGTATTCTCTCTTGCGACTTGCTGTGGCCTTCTAAGTTTCCCATGTTCTTTCCCTTCGCCGCCACCCCTCTATGTACTCAAAAGATGTAGAGCTGAATAGAATGAGAATAGAAAATAAGGTACTTGCCCCAATCCTTGAGAAAGTCTAGGCAAAACCACTCCCTCTGGATTACACACACTCACACGGCAAGTTTGGTAGCTGTAGAAAAATAATCTAAATTAAAGAGCTTCAACGGAACAGATATTAAATAGAACTCTCACAGATACACACAGATTCATCCTTATTATAAGTTGATATTAGTTAATTCTTTCAAGAATGGTCATTGTTTTTGGTTAGATGGTGTGCATATTTGATCTCTTCGAAGATTATACATAATATTCATTCGAAAATGATACTCAGTACCTCAACTTTTCATGGTTGATCAATGATTTACCAAACATTTTTGAATTTAATAGTTCCTATATGAAAATAAAATCATATCTAATTGCATAATAACTCATGAATTCATACCTCATCCTCCCAAATTTGTGGAATGTTTTTTTCAAATCTGTTGCTATATTTGATGTACCAATTTTAGAATAGAACATAATACTTCTAACCTCTCTTTTTAGTTAAAAATATTTCTTTAACTACATAAAAAACCTATGATTGAAATGATTATGAAAGTGTATAAAAAAATCTACTTTTGTTTTCCCACTTTTTATGACCGACTCTTTATCCGGATGTTTGCCCATTGTCCTAATATAAATACGTTTCATGATAATGTTCGTTGTTCGAAGTGCGCTTTAACGAATTATCTATTATATTTTTTCTGATTCTAACTTTCTTCAATATCGTTAGTAGTAAATTCCAAAATATATCTGTAGAGAAAAAAAAATAGTAATGTTTGTCTGGTAGCAAGTTCTAGGCTTTGGAATCGGATGTTTCCAAATTCAATACTTAATTCTATCAACTGCTGTTTGTATGAAGACTTCGTTAAATGTTCTTCCACTGATGGGGCGAAGAAGTTTGGTGAGAGAGCTCATGCGTTGTTTCAAAATGGGATGAAAATAGAACTGTACTTAAAATATAGCGTTTTATTTATCCCGCCCCCCCCCTTTTTTTTTGCTAAAGCAGATATTTCATAATGGGGATTCAGGATCTTCAGGATTTTCGAATTTTTTTGAAAAAAATGTGTGTTAGAATCCCATGTTTTCCCAACATTTTGATATTAAAATTTTGACAATAGTGTCAAAACTTCCTGAATTGCCATGAAAAAGCTGATTATAACAAAACTGATTAAATATGAACAGAAACTTCCTATGCCAGAATGTAAATGCCAGATATGCAACCGCAGATATACTTTGATGCACATAAAGACAAAAAACTTAAAATTTTATAGAAAAGGAACAATTGAAGCTAACTAAAGGCACCGCTTATACTTCTGGGGGGATTTAATATGCGTTACTTTCTCCAAATTCATTTTTTTTACTCTATTTTACTTTAACGTTATTTTTCTCAAAACAAAAAATATAGCTTGTGGGCAGGATTTCTCAAAAATTACATATCCTATTAAAGCTTTATTCACATGCTCAAAATAAGTTTCTCTGTGATTTATTTATCAATTTTTAGATAAATTATTCATAGAAAATATTTTTCTTGAATTTTAATTGGAACTTTTTTAAATTTTCAATTTTTTTAAATAATTGTATTTTAAAAATATTTTTTTCAAAATTTTTTATAAAAAGTAGGTATAACTTCAAAACTGAAAAGTTTTCTGCAAGTTAATATTAAGTTTGTAAATTTTAACTAATTTTTAAATTTAGAATCCTGCTCGCAGTAAAATACTGATTTTTAAGGTTTTGAAACAATATCTAATTCATATTTTTTTATAACTTTTTATTTCTTCCTTGAAATTATATGAAAATTTAAGGAATAATGTAATTGTATATGAATATTCTGTAAAATTTACAAATTTCGCAATTATTTCATTTGTGAATTAGATTGGTTGGAAATAGAATGGGTTTTTGCTCCCCATGGGTAATTGATAAGAGTTCTGAGACCCCTTAAAATGGCAAGTGAAGAAAGGAAAGTGAAGCACACATTTTAACTTTAATTAAATCAACGTCTTTTCTTCATGGTTCCAGAGTATATTTTGAGACAGACAGGAATTTTTAACTAATTTAGATGAATAGGTAAGAATTTTACCTATTCATAAGAATCTTAGGTGACACCTAAGATTCTTACTTTTCAAACTTTCAATCATCAATAGAAACGAAATAAGTTAAGAAACTTATTTCTAAAAATAAGATTTTAATGAGATTTAAAACGTTTCAAATTTAGTATCAGTTTAGGTTTTCTTCAGTTTATCATTTTCAATATTTGGAAATTTGAAACTAATCGCGTCTTTTTCTCAATCTGATATGATAGATATTACATGATTAATTATAATCGCGGACATGAATTAGACTTCAGAACTGAAAATAAAAATATCCCGTTAATATTTTTTAAAATTATATTTATCAGCATAAAATACGATTTAAATAATTAAAAATATAGTAGTTATATAAAAATATAATTAAAGTCATGTACTCAATTGCGTTTGCTTTCTTTATTTAGTATTCTCTAGGCAAGTCTCGAGTTAAGAACCCCACTTGCATTAGGATTGTTAATTTGTCAGATTTATATTTATTTGTTAACAAAAACAGGGTGTCCTACAAGGTATGCAACATATATATTATTATAGATTATGCAACATATACTAATATATATTATGCAACATATACTAATATTTATAGATTTGGATAGAATAGGTGAAGACGAATATTTTCATGTATAACATGTGGGGTCCTCGAATATAGCATCTTAGTCTAATTACACGAAGGACGTTAATTACGAATCCGACAGTTTGTATTCCAAATTTAGATGCATACGGCGATTGCAAAATATGGAAGCTTCCTTAGATGACTATAGTCATCAGAACATAAACAGCGGCACGACGATCAAAAGTACGTACGAAAGATAAGCGATTATTGGTTTATGTAAGGGGGTGCTAGACTTCGCTGCACTCAGCGAAATTTGGACCTCTTAGTAGAACATTTTGACCATAGACTGATAGGGCTGGATTCTATTACAAAAACAGACTATGTTATAGAGTGGCCACCTTACTCTCCAGATCTTAACCCATGCGACTTTTTTTATGGGGATGTTTGAAAGACAGTGCATCGCACATAGCCCTCAACATGGGATGACTTGAGAGAATCAATTGAAACCGAGGGCAAGGAAATTGGAACACATGTTTTGCAGAAAACAATTGCGAATTTTGATTCCAGATTTCGCCATGTCAATTTTTTGGACGGCTGACATTTCGAAAATCTATTGTATGAAAGTTCTCAATAAACATTAATTTTCACTTGGTTTTCTTTTTCTCATTTATTGAAGTCTTTATAACACAAGCTTCACACATTAATTAGACTATGACGCTATATTCGGGGACCCCACGTGTTATACATCAAAATACTCATCTTGACGTGTTCTATCCGAATCTATAAATATTAGAGACTGCACACCTTGTGGGATACCCAGTATTTTACTGTATAAAAGTAAAATGCATTTGATTATTTATTTTAGATTTGCTTTATCAAATCTTAATTTGACATAAATTAATAAGAAAAATTTTCATAACATTGATAAAATTGTATCCAAACTTTAAAGATTTAAAATGTTTATAAACAAAACATGTGATTTTTTAGGGTTAACCTTCTTTAAAAGTGCTAAAGAATCATATAATATTTGTACTTTATTTCTTACGAATAAATTTTTATCATAATTAGAGTCAGATCTCCTATAATTTATTCTTAAAGTCATGAATTGAGGTTGGAAACTAAACGGTTCAAGGAAAAATTTAAG